>NC_064565.1:80107224-80410254 GCF_937001465.1 Orcinus orca
TTTCCATATCGGAAAACTGTATTTCATATAACCAATAATATGTTTTCCATCAGGTGTTATTCACATGCCCTTTTGTTCTAGAAGATGTTCTAGAAGATCACCTAGAAGATGGTTTTTTTTCCATCAAAGCTGATTTTTATTAAAATCAAAGCACCAGTTGACTCCCCCAAATTGAGAACAACAACGAAGACTACTGTCTCAGATATCCTTCACAATAAGCAAAATCTTCATGGGCAGAGAAATCTGTGATCTGATAGGCTAGCATTATTCCCACTCAAAAGCATGAGCCACCAACCTGTGAATTTTACTAAATTCACACCAAAGATGAAGGGGCAATATAAATAAAAAGACATGAACTCTTAACTTACATAAGGTGATACAATACTTAAAAAATATGTATGTGCATGGTTATTTAAAATGAGGGCCTCTATTTCAATAATTAGATGGTTGAATTCATGGTTATGTCCACAATTTTAATGGCCAATCAGATCACTCAATTTCTCTCATTCATAACAGATACAGATAAACAGAAAATAAACACATCTTCTATTTAGAACAAAAGGACACATAAAAAAAGGATTCATGGGGAAAAAAGCACAAGAAAATCTTTTAAATATTTTTGAAAATAATTAGTAACAATTGTAGTTGATAGGTGTGTTTGAATGTACAGACATCATTCATTTACCCATGCATTCAGCACAGAGTATGCGTTAACTATTTTGTGCCAGGCACTGTTTTAAGCAGTGGTGATTCATAGGCAAGTTAAGGCAAGCAAAATCTCTGCTACCATGAACATTATATTCTACTGGAAGAAGCCAACTATAAACCAAAAAATGTGACATTATATTTAATTTTATATATATAATGAGAAATATTATAAAAATAAAAGTAGTGGAAGCAATTAGCAAAAATGCAATAGTTGGTATATTTTTGAACTGGCAATAATAGAGTAGAGAGAAGAATGAAGTGAGGGAGAGGGGTATGTGAGTATCCGGGGGAAGATCATTCTAGGTAGATAGAACAGCAAGCATGGAGGCTCCAGATCAGGAATATCCTTGAGGACTTGAAATTAGAAAAGAAAAGCCAGTGCATCTGTGTGTGTGTGTGTGTGTGGTTGGGGGAGTGTGGAGGTGTGGGGGGATGAGGGGAGTGGATTATATAAAGTCTTCGGGTCATGAGGAACATTTGGTTTCCACTCTAAGTGAAGCTACTGCAGGATTTTGAGCCATATTTTTAAAAGACCAATTGCCTTCTTGTGTGGAAAATAAATGAGGAAGAAGAATAAGTAAAAGCAAGAGAACAAGTTAAAAGGCTGATGTATAAAAAATAAAGCAGGAGAGAGATGGTAGTGGTTTATAATAGAGTAGCAGTTGGAGGGGGATTGAGAAATATTCAGAATTAAGATATTTTGGGAAAAAATGGCAGATTTGATTTTTACCAAGAGAAATGGGAGAGGACTACTCATCAGTAGTTTTTTCATAAATCTTTACCAGAAAATAACTTTTTAATAGCTGTCTGTTGCAAAAGCATGTAGTTTTTATAATTAAATATGACAGCATAGAATATGACAAGTTATACAGCCTTGCTATTTTAAAGCATCTTTGAGTAATTTAGGTATTTATTTTTCAGAAAATTGTTAAAGAAAAATGGACTTTCTACATTGTTTTGATTGATAATGTTTCTAATATCTAATTGTATCCACACAACTTCTGTAGGTAGGAAAATAATTCCCCCCCTTAAACTTCAAGGATAAATGGACAGGGTTTTTACCTGGTTGTTTTAATGATAATGAGATGAGTCAAGTGAAAATTAGTGAGTTAAATATCCTGAGATTCATGAGTTTTTTCAAATACAATTTCCTCTGACAAATACAGTTTCAATTTTAACTGAACACAAATACTATATCAAAAACATCTTTTCAAATGTAATTTCATATGATAAACATTTTAAGAAATTGATTTATAAAAAGAGCACTGAATATTATAAAAAGAGGACAGTCTTTTTTATTAAACAGCCTTAGAACAAAATTTGACATTATGATGACCAAGTTCAGAGCAACTATAGCTCTGACTTAAATTTTCTGGAAACAGACATCTAACTATTCACCAAGCTTGATTCTTATTTTTTCTGTAAACAAAGACAAAGGGATATCATGCTCTTGCAGTATAAAAGTCCTTCTCAACAGCTTTATTTAACTTTCTTTCTCAATATTTTCTCATTTACTACTAGTTGAAACTTATTGCCCCTGAATTCCACATCATTTTAATTAAGGCTGAAATACAGAATCTGACTCTTATAATAATTTACTTCCACATCATGAATTCATCTCTGAGCTCAAAACCATAAAAAAATAGAGAAGAGGAAGCAGATATTAATCAAATAGAGGAAAGCAATGGAAACCAGAACCATGTTCTTAGTAGTCATATTCGCCATTTTTTATAATTACTGAGAGGTACTCAGGAATATGTTTCATATGAAGTCTCTCAAAAACACTTACGTTTAATATAGAAGGCATAAATCTCAACCCACAAAGAAAGAAATAAAAGAAATAGAATATCCTTTAATTTTCAACATTTCTTTTTTTACTTTTATTTCAAGCCCCCATTTCAGTGGGATGGCAGAAACTTAATTTCAGTCAATGCAAAGTGTAAAGTCTTTACATTTTCCTGAGTATGTCTTTAAACTACTAGGACACCGATATCCTGCCAAAGAATTGGGTGAGAGCCTTTTTCATCCATCAACCATCTCTCCCTGTATGGGGGCATTGAGAAGACCCACATTCCAGTTTCTCTGGTTCCTTCAGAAAACTCTGTTACACACAAAATGAAATCTTAAATGATACATACAATTTTTGCATTTTCTTTCAATAATTCTTTAAACTTATGGCTCTCATTCTTTTGCTTAATCATGATTTCTTTATATTGACACCATGGAGTCTTGTAACTGTGTCTAATTTTCTAATACAGTATAATGAAAAAAAATCTCACAAAATACCTTTTCTTTCACATATCCATAACTATGGGATAAACCTATAATGTCAGTTGCTGTTATCTATTAAGGACACAACTTTAAGAAATTCCTTCTCAAATGATGACTGAAACTTTACCTGTTCATTAATTAATCAAGGACCACAAGGAGAGATTTTTCTCCATTTCTCCCACTGCTGTGTTTAGCTTTACTATCACAGCCATCAACTGATCTCTAAGACAGAACTTTGGCTACTCGATCACAATTTTCCTCCCCATTCTTATTCTCTAATTACTCCCTTGCCCCTGTTGATGGCCTTTACAACATCTCCAAATGAGTAGTTTTTTTTTTTTTTTTTAACATCTTTATTGGAGTATAATTGCTTTACAATGGTATGTTAGTTTCAGCTTCACAACAAAATGAATCAGTTATATATATACATATATTCCCATATCTCTTCCCGCTTGCGTCTCCCTCCCTCCCACCCTCCCTATCCCACCCCTCCAGGCGGTCACAAAGCACCGAGCTGATCTCCCTGTGCTATGCGGCTGCTTCCCACTAGCTATCTACCTTACGTTTGGTAGTGTATACATGTCCATGCCTCTTTATCGCTTTGTCACCGTTTACCCTTCCCCCTCCCCATAGCCTCAAGTCCATTCTCTAGTAAGTCTGTGTCTTTATTCCTGTTTCACCCCTAGGTTTTTCATGACATTTTTTTTTTTTTAAATTCCATATATATGTGTTAGCATACGGTATTTGTCTCTCTCTTTCTGACTTACTTCACTCTGTATGACAGACTCTAGGTCTATCCACCTCATTACAAATAGCTCAATTTCATTTCTTTTTATGGCTGAGTAATATTCCATTGTATATATGTGTCAAATGGGTAGTTTTATAGCCCATTGCTCAATCTCAACACCCCTAATCAATGGGCACAATTGAATCTGGCCATTGTTCAGAGCTACTTTAACCTCCAAGATTTTAAAGTCATCCTTGCTTGTTAAGTTTTCTTCCAAGGGAACATGATCTACCTTAAAATACTTAATTATAATCTCCATATGAATGATTCTAAAACACACCTTTCTGTTCTTATCCTTTCTCCTCAATCATGACATCTCTTTTCTGGACTTATAAGGGATGGCACAAGTAATCTAAAACACAAATGATTACCTTTCTTATCAAAATTCCTTCTCTATTTCTTTCCTATATTTAAGTTTCCTTCCATCTTTTCAGTCATAGAGGTAAGAACTTTAAAAAATATGTTTAACTTTCAGTGTACCTTTCAAATTTTTCTCTATTCTATGTTTCCTGTGAAATGAACCAGATTTTTTCCCTATATTTTTCTAGTTCAGACCTCGTCTTCCCTAATCCAGCAGTTAGATATTTTTCTAACTTTTCACCTTATTTTCAGTCTCTTTTCGCCATACGTGATCTCGCACAGTGCTACCATGGTTGCTTTTCCAAACATAGCTACATCCCATCACACCACTCTCAAATTTAAAAAGCCAATAAATTCTTCCTCTTGCCATTAGAATAAATTCCAGTTCCTTATGAGCTTCAAAGCTGTCTCTGATCTATACCCTTCACTAGTGGGCTATAGCCTCAAACCTTCCAGAACATTTTTCTTAACATTTTATATAATTTCTAACCTTCATAAACCTTTTAGTGATCCTCACTTAGACTGCCATTCCCTTTCCTCACAGCACTGTCTGTCACAGATCATCTTACTTAGTAATTTTATCACTTTGTATTAGACATACACATGAATATGCACACACACTCACACTTGCAATTTTGTATTTTCGAAAGGAGTGTGTGGAATGGCTTCTGCAGTAGTCTAAATTGCAGACTATCACGTCCATCTGTATATGTTAAAATAACTGAAAAATTTTAGTGCAAGCTAATTAAGAAAGAGAAGTGACCTAATGATTTAGATGTTATGAAGAAAATACATTGTGTTGCATTCTTAATGTCACCACTCTCCAGCCTCTGGTCATATGGTGTGATACTTTCCAGTCATGCATCTGGACTCTAAAGATGGTTTTGGTCCCCCTCTCCTTTCCAAAGATGCAGTGCTGTGGTCCCTCCCGGAACAAGACCCAGTTCTGCAGTTTCCTCAAAGTCTGCTCTTGAGGGTGAGGTCTTAGGGACAGGAAGGTAAAGTAAGATTAACCTCCAGGAAACATCCTAACAAAATGCAGGTTTTGAAAAGTTTAGTCGTCTTGGTCATGACTAAAATGCAAACCTTTCTTAGAGTCCCCTCCCTTTTTCTACTTCTTCTGCACCAGCACAAGACTATCCATAAAGCTAGTACTTCCCATTGGTTTAATCCTTCCAAAATACCTGTCAGAAAAGTGTAAGTCAATTTATTGTTTCAAATGTTATACTTAGGGAGACATTTTATTAATCAAGATTTTCTTTTCTGTAGGTTTAGATGATTTATACAAGGCAAAAATAAATAAACTCTAAACATGGGCAGTTTTCAGAATGTATATTTTTGGGAGAAAATCACATCAATAGACCTTAGGACAAAAAACAACAACAACACACATTTCACTTACAGTGGCTAAAATAATAAACAAAGGAACAAACAAAAAATTAAAACTAGAAATCTTACAAATATCAATACATTCATTCATTGCTATTTACTTAGTGAAGCATAGATTAAATCTCAATAGATTAAAATGTTTGAATCATTAGATTATGTTGCAGTGAATTTTGAGACAGAAAATCAAAATTTTTTAAAGTTCCACATCTTATGAAATGGAGGGTTCAAACTGAAACTAGATCAATACAGATTATATTTATCATTCAATGAGAAAGTAAATTGTTTCTTATCTCTGACAGTAGGAGAAGCAAGGAGACAAAAAAATTGTATGTGAATTAAAATTTAGCTGATCTTCTTGACTTTCTTCTCTCATTGAAGTAGGACTATATACGTATACCACTAGGAGAAAAATGTTGTATGGTATATAGACAGAGAACAATAAATATACAGAAAGAAAGAAAATGAGAGAGAGAGAGAGAGCCTCTGGGGAGGATAATTGTTCTAATACATTTTTTAAATATATAAGAATAAAAAAATAAATTGTTTTATTTCTTAGTTATAGTAGTACTTTACTTGAAGCTGCATTTCTAGTATATCATGTGGAACTTACAATTTGTAAGTTTTCTTACAAATGCCACCAGCCACATGTTACTATTTAAATTTAAATTGAATCAATTAAGATTAATTAAATTAAAAATTCAGTTCCTTCATTACATATTTTGAATTCTCAATAGCCACATATGACTAGTGGCTACAATATTGCACAGCTGTGGACAGCATTTGTAAAGACTATTAGATACTACTACAGAATTCCTGAAAGCACATTGAACTTTTTTGCATTTGAAACAAGTCCTTGTATTTTTTTTCTTAAAAAGACTTGTAATGAGAAATTTTCTAATTCAATTCTAGTAGGAAAAAAACAAACAATTAATTCAGTTTAAAAAAAAAAGCTTCATTGATTTTCAGGTCTTCTCATACATTTGGTAACTATACCTCAGAGAACAGGTTAAGGTTAAAGGGAAGAAATCCCTTGTTCAAAATTGAACATGTCATGAAAAAGCTCAAAGATAATAAAAAACAAGAAGACTGTGATGAGCACAAATATTCTTCACTAATTAAAACTTTTTAAAAAGTGTTTATGATTTTAAAATACCTGAAAATCTTCCATAATTTACAAATGGAACTACTAAGCAGCTTTCGCATGTTTATAAGATGTTCGTAAAATTGGCTCCTTTTGGATTTTTCAAATGGCATAGGACTGGGCCTCTTTAAGAGGCTTTTTAAAGACTTTAAAGACTTAACTAATTGGATAAATTGCTAAATTATTATGATCTATAACCTTCATTAACATCACAAATCACTGTCACATTCTCATTAATTCTAGTAATTGCACTTTGAGAACTAACAACTATATATTTATTGCATACTTACTACGTAGATTATCTCATTTAGACCTCATTACAACACCGTGTTTATTATCTCTATTTTCTGATGCAGAAATCAAGATTCAGCATTTAGTTACCTTGATGAAGGTATTTCTAGAAAGTAGTGCAGCTAGGTTTCTAAATCTGAAAGTTTACCACTATTACTCTACTTTAAACTTTCCATGATAATACTGATACTTCATTTATTTATTCAACAAAGATTTTTCAGCATCTTTTGTGTACGTGTGTGTACGTGTATACACACATACATACTAAGCACTGTTATTTTCTTCCCTGGGGATATAATGAAAACACACATGCACACTCTTGAAACTAAATTAAAACTTTACATTATATATTTCAGTTTATGAGGATAATCTAGATATGAATTATAAAATTTAATATTTTTCTGATGGTACTTTTTAAATAAAATGTTTTAGAGCCTGGAGTATTTGAGTCCCAACAATTACACGGCTTGGTTATAGAGGAATTGCTTTGCTTGTATGTAATTTTGTTTTAAAAGGTAAATCAAAAATAAAATATTTCACTTTTCATAATAATAAAAATAATAAATGAAACTTTGAACAAAATTATTTTCAAAGGCAATTAATTACAAATATCTAATTTCACAAAATGCCAGCTTTGCTAAAATTCTGCACTTGAAAGTGACTCCAATCTGAAAGCCTAGTACCTAATATTTAGTATGCATGTGACATATTTGTGAACACTTAACTACCTGAATAATGTATTTAATCAAGAGACCTAAATGCAACATGTTTTCTATGTCTGCTGATTAGAAAAAACATTATCAGCTCCCTAAAAATTTAAAACTAAGTTCTAATAGTATGCATAATGGTCATTTAGAGTTTAGATTTTAAGTACTGAAATAAAAGTTAAATATAAAAACTCCAGTATGCTTTCTGGTCTAACCCATTATGCATTTCTCCAACTCCATAAACCCCAGTGAATAAGAGATATCTCTAAATTAATGAAAACAATATGTAAATTTTTATCATAGTTCTTAGGCAAATAAAATCCTTTTTTGAAAGAACTGTTTATTCTTCTTTTCATCTGAACTGTTGAAAGAAGCCCTAATAAACATGAAAACTGCATATGGAACTGTTCTACAGTATAACATGATAAAAAGTTTCCCAGAACATTATATTTGGGAAGGAAAGAGGTCACAAATGTGAATTTTATGATATGCCCCTACCAGTTAGATTATCTGAACTCCATTTCATCCTTTTCTTATCCCTAGGACATTCTCCTCCTCCAAACAGTACAAAACATAAGGGACTGAAAATGCCGAATATCTTCAAAATAATTCAGAAAGTGCAATATTGCCCCTGTTCACTGATATAATTGCCTTGGCTGTTGTCAAGATGCCTAACATTTATTTCTCTCCAAGACTGGTCATTCTTTCTGAGCGCTTCTGAATGCATCCTTCAGGAGGGAGCATTTCCTTTACAGTGTGACTGCTAGGAAATCCTAGCACAAGCTACCCCACATAAATAACTCATTTGGTAGAGGTAGATATTTCCTAATCTTCACTCTAGAACTGCAAATTTCCAAGTTTAAGATTTGGGGCCTTATTTCTTTAGAGGGAGCTAGAGTGAACCTCATACAAACAAAGAGGGAACCACACTCACTTCTCATCTGAATTTTCCAGGCAGCTTCTACTTCCCTCACCAGTATGAGTAGTTAATTAATTACTAATTAGTAAAATAATTAGTAAGCTAATAAATTAACTGACTTCAGTCAAGATTTGCCATATGACTACCATATTCCAGGCACTCTGTTTGGAATGATAAATATAAAGGTGAACCAAATCTGCTTTGTCCCTACCCTACTGAAGCTTAGTCCAGTGGGACAGAAACAATAATCAAATAAAGGCACAATTGACAGGGGGACTTCTTTGCTTAGAGGTTTTGCATATTCTCCTCTTCCAGGAAATCTTTGCAGCACTTGCAAAGTTCTGAACAATCTTCCTGCCATTGGATGGAAAACAGAGAACACAAAATTCCTAATGACACTTTTGACATTCATCTGAAATGTAACATACTTCCTCCTTGTCTCTTACTGCTCAAACTGTACTGCTGTCAACATATTAAATAGTCTAGTTGAATCTTTGAGAATGTTAATCCCCTGTGAGTGGAAATGGATTGAATAAAGATTTTGGTGTGTTGGCCAACTAGAACGATCCACATAATAGCCAGTTTCCTCAATCCTTCCATGTTTGGTGAATTCTGACTGGACATCCATATATGGAATCCTCTGCATATACAGTCATTGTGCAAAATCTTTTTCTCCCAGAGTACACAAGTAACTATTGGAACCTTATAAAATCATATATTATCATGTATGTGATATCAAGATTTCTGTTTTCTGAATTCAAAGGAAAAAATTCTTAATCACTACTCCCTAAATAGGTAGTTCATCTAAGTGACTGCATATTCTTCGAAGTAAAAAGTACATGGATTTTATAATAATTTTCACAACAAACATATACAGTCAAGTCACCTGAACTCTCTATGCCTTCACTTTCTCATTTACAAAACAGGAATAACATTTTGTAAAATAACATAATTCATGTAAAACATTTGAAGCAGTATCTTGCACATAATACATATGCAATTATATTGTATTATTTATATTAAGTACATATTAATTGATATGTAACAAATACTGTGTACACTAATTCCAAGTGATAGTTCCCTAATACGTTAAATAAATTAAATTCATTTTTATAGACATACACCTTTTAAAATTCCCAGAAAGTCCCCTTAAACACAGAAGATATTTAACAAGTAAGCAGTTAATATATCCTTGAAAATATCAACTGTATTATTGCAATATGCATTGTCAGGATAGCATGTAAACCATTGCCTTTTATGCACACTCACAGCCATCATTTATGGGAAATAACTCTTCTATATTGTGAGCTCTACTTCATTTATCTTTCAGAATTTCTTAGAATAACTCCTTAAACATTTAAAAAAAGTAGCCCCATTTTGGCTTACCTTGGAGTTACTATGAAAAACATGAGTCAGCAAACTTTTCAGCATCTATACACTTCCCTTCACACTAGTTTCATTTACATTTCTCTGTTGGCCACATTTTCCAGTCCTGTAATAAATATTAGAAATACAAATATGAATATATCCCCTCCCTGCCATAAGGACACATCATCCAACAGACAGATACCTACGAAAGAGCATCTAAAATAAAAAGAGGGAATTCTGGATTAGCATCACAAAATGTACACAGAATAAGCAGGATATATTTAATTAAACCCTACTGACTGAGCCAACCATAATGAACTATTGATAACATTGAAGATGTGCTCCAAAGGAGATAAGTTGAAGGGAGAGTATTTAAGGAAGAGGGAATAGCTCAGTTAAGGTAAGAAGATGTTAAAGTCTGTGCTGTGGTTGGGGGAGTAGTGAGTGCTTCCATCTGGCTCAGTGTTGAGCACCTTGGAGATGGGACAGGCGATAAAGCTGCAGTACAAATTGCAGTTGAGTGTGAATCCTATAAGAAAATGCTAATATTTATGAAAAGTATTTTATGTAAATTAATGTGGAAATAGACTATAGCATAGCATGAGGTGAGAATTTAAATATGGAAATTGCAAATGAAACAGTTAAAATTAGACATCGATAAACCAATAGTGGGAACAGACATTGGATTAATGGGATTAAGGAGAGAGAAAGGAAGAAAGATGTTACCAAGCTTAGAGACTGATTGGACCTTGGAAGAGAAAGAAAAGGGAGAGAGAGAAACACGAGAGGATGAAAATTGTGACAGACTGAAATGATTTGGGATGGTATTATAATATGTAATACCTAGTCACAGATCAGATAATATACATTAACACTATTTCTATAATAATCAATTTATATTATATGCTCCATTTTCATTCTGCTACAGAGATAAACTTTCATATATCTTAGTTAATTCTAAAATAATATATCCTTTAGTTCAATATTCAATTATATTCATGTATAATTATCTCAGGCAATGCCAGAATACATTCAATCTTTCTTCTTTATTCAAACATTTTTTGTCTTCCTGGTATATTAGTTACATTTCTATTTTCACCAGGGTTTATATGTGTTTGTATCTCTATGATATCAAGAAGTATAGGAAGGGTGAATTGGCATATGGTCGTGTAGATTTTAGGGAGGTTTAAACACATGGTGCATTTTTCAGCACACAGGAAGCTCAGAAATTGGGCTCACATGAAAATCATCTTTAGGGGAAATGTGAAGTGAACACTTTCACCCCTCATCCAGCCAGTGGGTGCAGGAGCTGCTCACACCAGCTTCTAAGGGCCAATTATATGCAACTCTTCCCATCTCCCTGTTTACTGGCTTCATATCAGTAGCTTGAAATCAGCAATGGTGAGACTTTCATGCTGAGGAAATTTTAGCAACTGCTACATGTAAGAATCCTCTTCCCTTACCACCAGAGCTGTTTGCTAAACATTTCCTAGCCTCCCCCAGCTATCCTACTTAGCCATTTCTCCATTCTTCTTCCAGGACTCAACAGCAACAAGCATGCTTGTGGGGTCTATCACTCAGAAAACCTCCAGTGATAGGTGGGTATCAGTTCTCTCAATTCATAAGCAATTCCTAAATTTCCCTGAAGTGTTTTCTTACATACTCGCCCCTAATCTTTCTACTGGAAATCATTTATGGGAGGAAGGATAAACTTTTCTTCAACTCTGTCACAAAACTACTCTCTTCATGAAAACTTCACGGCAAAAGCCAGAGTGCCAGTTCTGAATCTGTCAAACTCTGTTTGACCTAATGAGTTAGAATTTAGTGATGTCCACCACTCCCCTCACCCATGCTTAATTACATGTAGATGAGAAGAAATATATTCCATGCCCCCAGTTTCTGCCTTACATGAGATTTAAGTTTAACCTGATGATGAGAAATGCCACAGAAATATAGAATTCAGTTCAGTATACATAATGTATTTTATTTCTTAATCTGTCATAAATGTTATTTATTTATTTATGTGTTACAGCACTTTATTTTTTTTAATTTTTATTTTATATTGGAGTATATTTGATTAACAATGGTGTGTTAGTTTCAGGTATACAGCAAAGTGATTCAGTTATACATATACATGTATCTATTCTAAATGTTTTTTAAATTTTTATAAAAGCTAGTAAGAAAATCACCCAAATGTTCAACACTTTGAACATGTAAAAAATATTTAATATTTTAATTAAATATTTTAATTTATTTAATAATATAATTGCACTCAGTGAGTACATACTCTATGTCAACTATTTGTTACATGCTGTATATGATTAGTGACCTCAAATGCCTAACCATTTAGTAAAGAAGACAAAATTTAACTACCCAAAGTTTAAATAATAAAAGAAGTTAAGTAAAAAAAAATCATTGAGAAGTTTAATAGATTAAGATACATATTTGGAAAATATAGGGCTTCAACTGGATCATGAATTATGTTTTATACAAGTAGAATGAGGAAGGGACTTCATAATTAAGTCATTAGGTATACATGAAGACAATGAGGACCTTTGATGGACAAAAATAATGGGAGATTAGAGAGGAATTGGGAAATAACAGCTGTCAAAAGAATGAGTGAAAACTTTATGAAGTGTCTTTAAATGGAGAGAATTTAGGGCTTGATATGAAATGCCAAAATGGTATATTATAAATTATTAAGTGGCAGTAGCACTGTGAAAAGTGTTGTTAGGGGAATATTTCTTGTTCACTCTTGATATTATTTTCTGTGTGGAGGCAGCCTCTTCCTGCCCCTCGCTCCTTTGTTCCAGGGGTGCTGGATTTTATCTGATTGAGAAATTGAAAGAGAACATTTCACATAAGTTCACCTCTCCTCTGTTCTCTCTTGGCAGTAGGTCTAATTTATTCTCTTTTGTCCTCTGGCTGAAGCTGCTACATTGGGGTCTGTGCCAATCTAGTGCTGCCTCTGTCTGGGTTGGTTAATCTGTCATGCTCTTGGGTTAAGTGTCAGGCACATTTGACTCTAATATTAACTAGATTCTCCAACATTGTCTGCATTATTATATTGATATTTTGCTCTCTAATTTGCGTTATGCTTTTGCCAAATTTTAAAATTTGTTGAGAATTTGAGAAGGGAAGAAGGATGCTCTTTTTTGGACCAGATAACAGACCCCAACATCAGGGTGTTAGGAAGAATAGTCTCATAAATTCGTAAACTGAGCCAAGTAGGAAATGAAAGGCAAAAATGCAGCTAAGCAGCTAATTAATAAAGTATTTCAGTGTTCAGTGATAAGGAAAATTGGACATGGTAGTGGCTTTAAGAATAAAGATGAAAAAGCATATTTGGAAAAAGAAGCAGAAAAAGAAATTTTGTATGAAAGAATATGTAGAATTTGAGTAATAAGAAGGTGATTTTCCCAAATCAGATTGTTTCCTTCTAGTGTTACCTTCTGTAATGGGTGCTTAAATAAATCAGATAGGTTTTGTCATGTTAACAGGATAACTGAGACCATAAAAACATATAACGATAATAATGATATTTAATTATAACCTACTATGTGCCAGATTTTTTCCTAGGCAATATTACTAGTTTCATTATAGCTAGTTCAAATGCTTCCAACAACGTGTATAAATTAATTACACATGTTTGTATGCACAGTAAGGGTAAGAAGCTCTTCTTCACCACTAAAATAATGCTAATAATATATATTTTTTTAATTTGCAGAAACCACTAACAACATAATGTCTGGGTGGAAACATGAATATAGTTATGAGAATACACTGGTGTTTAACTCTCTTCTTACCCTGGCACAGTTTTCTAATAGATTCAGAGGAGATAGAAGTTTTAGTTTCATTAAGAAATACTCAGCTTCTCAGTTTCTGACACTGGCAGAATTGTAGTGGTTAGCAAATGAGATGAGTAAATAAATGAATTCTGTGAAGATGAGGAAAGGCCAGGATGAAATGGGAGAGACCGAGTTACATATTTACAAACTGAAAGAGACTATTGGGAGGCAGAGTCAAGATGGTGGTGTGGAAAGACGTGGAGTTCACGTCTCCCCACAACTAGGGTACCTGCCGGACGCTGGTGGGGGACCTCGACACCCAAGGAGACAGGAGGAACCCCTGAGCGATAGGGTAGGATGTGGGGGGGGGGGAGAAAGGGGGGAGGAGAAGTGGAGGCTGGACTGGCAGGACTGGCGCCCCTGAGAGGTGGCTGGGAGAGGGGAGGGGTTCCCATGACTGGAGGGACCGTCAGGGGCATGGAGAATCAGGGGGCAGCATGCCTAGTGTTTCCCCTGCCCAATCGGACCCCAGGAAGCTTGCTGGACTCCCGGCCTGGGTCCTCCACCCTCCGAGGACCGTCTGGGCCTTGCTGACCCTAGTGGCATAGGAGGGAGGCAGGGGGAGAAGAGGAGAGGCTGTCAGGGAGGGGCCCTCTGGGATCGGAGGATCAGGGGAGGCATGGAGGGCATTCTAATTTATAGAATTATTGAAAGAAAATGCAAAAATTGTATGTGTTAAGATTTCGTTTTGTGTGTAACAGAGTTTTCTGAAGGAACCAGAGAAACTGGAATGTGAGTCTTCTGCCCACCTACAGGGAGAGATTGTTGATGGATGAAAAAGGCTCTCACCCAGGGCTTCCCTGGTGGCGCAGTGGTTGAGAGTCCGCCTGCGATGCAGAGGACACAGGTTCGTGCCCCGGTCTGGGAAGATCCCACATGCCGCGAGGCGGCTGGGCCTGTGAGCCATGGCCGCTGAGCCTGCGCGTCCGGAGCCTGTGCTCCGCAACGGGAGAGGCCACAACAGTGAGAGGCCCGCGTACCGCAAAAAAAAAAAAAAAAAAAAGAAAAAGGCTGTCATCCAATTCTTTGGCAGGATATCAGTGTCCTAGTAGTTTAAAGACATACTTAGGAAAATGCAAAGACTTTACACTTTGCAATGGACAGAGGATTAATCTCCAGAATATATAAGTATCTCATGCAGCTCAATATCAAAAAAGCAAACAACCCAATCCAAAAATGGGTGGGAAACCTAAATAGACATTTCACCAAAGAAGACATACAGATGGCCAAGAGGCACATGAAAAGATGCTCAATGTCACTATTAGAGAAATGCAAATCAAAACTACAGGGCTTCCCTGGTGGCGCAGTGGTTGAGAGTCCACCTGCCGATGCAGGGGACACGGGTTCGTGCCCCGGTCCGGGAAGATCCCACATGCTGCAGAGCGGCTGGGCCCGTGAGCCATGTCCGCTGAGCCTGCACATCCAGAGCCTGTGCTCTGCAACGGGAGAGGTCACAACAGTGAGAGGCCCGCGTACCGCAAAAACAACAACAACAACAACAAAAAAAAAACTACAGTGAGGTATTACCTCACACCAGTCAGAATGGCCATCATCAAAAAATCTACAAACAATAAATGCTGGTAGGGTGTGGAGAAAAGGGAACCCTTTTGCACTGTTGTTGGGAATGTAAAT
Organism: Orcinus orca; assembly: GCF_937001465.1. Taxonomy (NCBI): domain Eukaryota; kingdom Metazoa; phylum Chordata; class Mammalia; order Artiodactyla; family Delphinidae; genus Orcinus; species Orcinus orca. Next base: position 80,122,646 of record NC_064565.1, read on the forward strand.
TGATACAGCCACTATGGAGAATGGTATGGAGGTTCCTTAAGAAACTAAAAATACAGCTGCCATATGACCCAGCAATCCTGGGCATATACCCTAAGAAAACCATAATTCAATAGGACACATGTACCCCATTGTTCACTGCAGCACTACTTACAATAGTCAGGACATGGAAACAACCTAAATGTCCAATGACAGATGAATGGATAAAGAAGATGTGGTACATGTATACAATGGAATATTGCTCAGACATAAAAAGGAACAAAATTGGGTTATTTGTAGAGATGTGGATGGACCTAGAGTCTGTCATACAGAGTGAAGTAAGCCAGAAAGAGAAAAACAAATATTGTATATTAGCGCCTATATGTGGAATCTAGAAAAATGGTACAGATGAATCTATTTGCAGGGCAGGAATAGAGATGCAGACATAGAGAATGGACATGTGGACATGGGGGGGGAAGGGGAAGGTGGGACGATTTGGGAGATTAGGTTTGACATAAATACCCTACCATATGTAAAATAGATAGCTAGTTGGAGCTATCTATATAGCACAGGGAGCTTAGCTCAGTGCTCTGTGATTACCTGAATGGGTGGGATGAGGGTTGTGGGAAGGAGGTCTCAGAGGGAGGGGATATAGTTGATTCACTTCATTGTACAGCAGAAACTAACATCATTGTAAAGCAATTATACTCCAATAAGAAAAAAAAACTGAAAGAAAAAGCAAGTTGGAAAAGGCTTGTAGTCTGTGACTACAGATACCATTAGCACCTCCTGGACACAGTCTATTTACCCCTTTCACACCCTAGTGTTATCAAGAGAAAAACAGTTTGGCTGCAACATAAATCATCCTTTGATGGTATGTAAGCCAATTAAATATTCTGCCTTGTACCAGATTATATATCTCAGTCAAAATTGAAATCCATGTCCTGGAAATTTTTTGTTTATATTTTGTGAAATCATAAATATTAAAATATAAGTTATCTTAACCCAAAAGTCCCATAGACAAGAAAAAAAATGAGTAAGACCTCGGTAAAATTAGGTTGTGAATAAAAACTGTTGCTGTATAATATTGATTAGGGGTACAGACTCTGGAGCTAGACTACCTGAGATTAAATCACAGCTCTGAACTACTCGGCTGTATAACCTTAGGCAATTTGCCTCTCTGTTCCTTCATCTCCTCATCTAAAAAAGAAGGGTACCTGTATAGTTTTCTGTTCTGGGTGATTATCAGGAGTTGATTGGCAGCGAAATTCATGCCTCAACCTGAGGCCTGCAATACAGAACTTAAATCGAACCAAAAATCTTGTTACAATATTAAATTGATACACATGAAAGTTGAAATGCTGTTGGAATCAGCTCAAAATGATGATTATTTTTTCTGATCACTCTGCTTTCCTGATTTTAGATTTGTTACTTGAGATTTCAATAGGGATTTATAGCACAAACGTTTTTTTCCTTCTTATATTTTCACTATTTAAAGGCAATGATAAAATGAAAAAACATAGAAACTAAAATCAGTGGTTATTAGTAGTACTTGGATCAATTATGGACACTAGGAAAGGAAATAAATTATAAAGGAAGCATTTGAATATGCATGCATACTGTATATATATGTACACATATGTACTTTAGTAAGCATTCTTATTCTTTTCATTGTAGGGAGTTGGGTCATTTCACTCACTGATGAGTGTACATGTCAGTACACTCATCAATGCAGAGTAGTCAGATTTAGTGTATAGATTATGCAACTCTTAAAGAATATTAGTATAATTGAAAAAGTCAAATAAAAAAATCCAAATTCTCAATTCTCCTCATGATTCAAAAAGCAGAGAGGATTTATAAATAAATTACATAAAAATTAGGAAATGTTTCTGTGCTGCATAAGCACTTTAAGAAATTTTTTTTAAAAATTTACTTCATTGCTCATTGACATGTTTGGTAAATACAAAACTGGTATTTTCTCAACCATCTTGGTCAAGACCTACGTAGGTACATATACAACTGACCAAAAATGTTAATTTTCAGATAAAAGGTATTTATACAAGCAATAGCAAAGCATTTGTCCTTAAGTTTTTCCTGTTGAAATGTGTATTTATAAATATACATTCTAAAGTTAAAATATACATCAGCAAACTTTATATTAATAGTTATGGGGAAAAAAGTGACTCTTCATGTTCTGCAGAGAGAACAGATTGATATCATAAACTTCTGATTATAATACTGGCAAAAACACTCTGAAATATCATAGTAAGTGAAAAAGTCATCTGATTATTTAGTGAACATATTCTATCTCATGTAACAGCATAAATGGATATCACATTTGCTAGAATTTAAGAATTAATTGGAGGAAAGTGACTGCTCTTTTCTATTATTCTTTAACTGTATCTTTAGTAGTAGTTTGTGCTATAATTTGGGCAATTTGTGTATGTTTTATTTTCCCTCCATCTCCTGCTTCCAGAGCACTATTTCCCTTTGATTGAGGAGTTGCCGTGGCAGAAGATAATGAAGCTCATGGCATTCAGCGGGTAGCCTGTCACTGCTGACTCTGGCTGCTGCCTTTTTCTTTCTTTGCACTCCTCTGATTTTTCCAGGCACAATGAGAAACAATTATTAAAGCCATGCACCACTCTAAAATATTATACTACCAAACGGTTATTTTTTAAGAGCCTTTCAATCTTGTAAGTCTCTGTTTATCCTTAGAAGTGGTAAATTTTATCATTATTTTCTATTCAATCTTCAGCATAGGGATGAGAGATTGTTTTGTGCCTTGGAGGAGGCAATTTTTTTTTTTTTTTTTTTTTTTTGTGGTACGCGGGCCTCTCACCGTTGTGGCCTCTCCCGTTGCGGAGCACAGGCTCCGGACGCGCAGGCTCAGCGGCCATGGCTCACGGGCCCAGCCGCTCCGCCGCATGTGGGATCTTCCCAGACCGGGGCACGAACCCGCGTCCCCTGCATCGGCAGGCAGGCTCTCAAGCACTGCGCCACCAGGGAAGCCCGGAGGAGGCAACCTTATACTGTGCACAATTTATATAACTTCTTATGTTGGTCCTCATCACATCAATCAAAAACCTTTTGCACCTTGTACCTTCTACCTGAAGTCTTCCTCTATTGACCTGGTATGTTGTGAATTCCTGTGTCAGGAACCACTAACCTTTTTGAGAGGATGATCTCGTAGACGTGATTAGTGTCTACCGGAATCCAGTTCTCATTCTCTTTCTGTCACAGGAAAGACTATACTTTTCAGGCCACTTGCATATGAGAATGGTTCAGAAAATTACCCTGACCAATGAAATATGAGGGAATATGATATCTATCATTTCTAGACTATGAAAATGTCACAGATGATTCCCCACGTTTTCTCTCCTCCATGGCAACCAAGGAGGACAGGTGTACTGATGATGCAGCTATACATTTTATACTTCCATCAGTCTGTGTGAAGCTGAGATACATTGCCCCTCCCAGACACACACACCATTATTTACACGTGTAGGACATATAGTGTAAGTAAGCAATTATCTTTTGTTTGTTAAAGCCACTGAAATTTCAGCATAAGTGTATCTAACACAGAGTAGCTATTTTCCCTTTATCTAAAGAATTAAGGTCACTAGGCACTATAAATCTTATGGACAACCTAGAAATACTTAGCAAGACATATAGGTATGGCAGGACTAAAACGTCCCACTATTTGTTGCCCTTCCCCTCTCTACAAAGCAAATTCCTAGAGATAACCAAAGAACGAGGGAATAAAGTGTGTGTCAAAGAGGTATAAATAAGAACTTGACCTATCAATAGATTAAGAGGCAGTGGGAGAATTTGGAAAGAGGACAGGGTTTGGATTCTAACCCTACTAACTGAAGCCTGTGTTCCATTCAACAAGTTTGACAAAAGTAACTGATCCATAGATTGTTGTAAACAATTAAGCATAATGAATGAAATGTAGTCTGCAAAAGTGCCTATAAGATAGGGGTTAGACATTCAAAACATGATAGCAATTATTATTACTATTATTGTTAGGCTAATAGTCCCATTTGTATATTAAGATATACAGGCTAATTAGTATAAAATAACAATATATAAAAACTCTCATCCCTTCCCAATGGTAAGAAGTGTTCTTTTCCACTAGTTTAAGATTTTTTTTTAATGTAAACATTTAGAGTACTCCCAGGTTTGCTGTTTATTTTGATGCTTCCTTAAGGGTCAGCCAGCACATAGTTGAAAAAATGGTGAGTTCTCATTAACTTATTTGAACTCTCCAACAAAATTTCAGCCTTGAGAAGAAACCAAGGGAGCCAAGGGACTGCTTGGAAATCAAACTGCTTGGCTTGCTTCTGGTCCTAACTTACCCTCTAATTTGTGCTGAGTGTATACTAAAATGAGAAGAGGGGAAAAAAAAATTGCCCGATAGCAACTACAAATTCAGGAGACATAAAATTAGATTATGTATTCTTCGAGGATGGAGACCATATGTCATTAATCTTTGTCCCTTAACATATAACATTGCTCACACATTGTGATAAATAATAAAAATATTGTAAATAACGTTGCAAGTGCAGTACATCATTTATGATATATCTTTTAAGGTTTTATAGGTTCTTTTTCAAAGTTCCTCATTTTTTCCCTTTACATACTTTTTAAATTCTATAAAGTTAAGATGAATTTTATTAATTTCTTTTAAATGCTCTTGAGTTTAGTTTTGCAATACCTACATCACATAACCATCACACATAGGTAAACATATACAAAATTAAAGCGTAATCTTTACGTCTTGTTTTCCAAAAATGCAGGATTTTCATTGTGTCATTCATTGTCTCTAGACTCACACTTCATTGACCAATTTCCATCCTGAGGCCTTTGCAAGAAAAATGTAACTAACTCCTATATACAGCACAAATAGACATAAGAGAAACAAAAATTAAATATAATAATATATTTCACCATATGTTTTCTATAAGCAGTAATGCTTTAGGTAAGCTTTTTGTCAAGAAACAACAAAATTGTTTTGAAATTAAAAACAACAAAAATTTTATAAATCCCTCTGTATTCTTTGATTTTAACTTAGTAGCAAATAACAACGCTGAGAATCAATCATGCAAGAAAATACTGTATAATCAGTGATTCAAAATTATGACCCTTTAGTATCTGTTTGTCTTCTCTGGGAAATGTCAGCAAACATAATTTTACATTAAAGTGCCAAATTCACAACAACCTCACATAAAAAGTCACATTTACCGGTCCTATTTTGACAGTTTTAGCAAAAATTGATTGACTATATTGAAGTACATTTTTTTCCTCTCAACATAACTATTTGTATTTGAGATACTGCAGTAAAGCAATTCTTAAACCTGACAACTGCCTTGCAATAAGAGCTTGCTCCTGAGACTCTGAAAGGAACTCTTTGCAATCGTCTCAAATAGGACATGAAAGTAACGTGCTTAGTCATCTGACACAACATCCATAACTTACGAAGATGCAACTGAGACACGATAAATTCAGCTACTTCAAAATTTTTCTTACACAATTTATTTTTTGAAAGTTCACTTTGGAAGCCTAGACTTGATAATGACATTAATTTGATTGAAAAAGACTTTTTTGCCAAGAGGACCTTTGTTTCTTACTTGGAGATAGATAGATGATAAATAGATAGATAGACAAACAGATAGATGGATAGAAAGAAAGAAAGATATAGGGATAATATATCTCAATTTTTATCACTTGGGTTTTCTTAAGAGTGTGGACCATAAAGTCATTACATCCAAAGGGTGAAGATTCAAGAGTATTATAAGTATCCTAAGCCATTTTCTGGTCCTAGTTAATCTTATTTTCATGAAAATTGATAAGCATGCTTTTTTGAGTTCTATATTTTCCAATCATAGCTTTTCTATTAAAATTCATGTGTGTGGGCTTCCCAGGTGGTGCAGTGGTTGAGAGTCCACCTGCCAATGCAGGGGACACGGGTTCGTGCCCCGGTCCGGGAAGATCCCACATGCCACGGAGCGGCTGGGCCCGTGAGCCATGGCCGCTGAGCCTGTGCGTCCAGAGCCTGTGCTCCGCAACAGGAGAGGCCACAACAGTGAGAGGCCCGCGTACCACCAAAAAAAAAAATTCATTTGTGTTATTTATGTGTGTGTGTGTGTGTGTGTGTGTGTGAGTACATAGTGTGTTGAATTTAATGGTAACTGCAACACTTGATTACTGATTTTCTGCAACTTGCTTGAACTCTATATGGCTCAGTATCTTCACCTATAAAATAGGGTTTGTGAAAGTCACTGATCCAAGGATTTTTCATGAAAATTAAATGAGATTATGAGCCAAAATACTTAATTCATTTCCTAGCAATTGGGAACAATGACTCTTTGCTATCACTATTACCACTATTTCATTTTCTCTAAGTTTCACAATGTATGTACTGTTTTACAATGTATGACAGATGGTTGCTTTTTTTTCAAATGCTTACTCTACCTAGTGATTTAATTTTCTATTCTAAAATCTCCTCTGATCTTTCAGAGAGTTTCAACTTTTGTAATTTTAAAATTCTGAACAATTTCCTGGACCCAACAAAAGTATTTATATATTTTTATAGCTACATTGTTTGTCTTTATTAGTTCTTGTTAGCTTAAATTTTACAATATTATTACAACCATTTAAAACATATCTGAGGAAATCTATTGATATAGAAATATTTTTCTTATATTGAAATATGTTATTTACTCAATCTATTTAGGTAAGTTTTATGCAATTAAAGCTGTTAAACTTATCAACCAGTTTAGGTCTAAATTTCCAGAAAGTGCACAAGGAAAAAAAAGAACTAATGACTAAGAATCTTATATTCACAAAAACTATCTTCCAAAACTGAAGGCAAAAATAAAGATTACCAGATAAACAAATAGAGAATTCACTGCTAGCAATTTACCCTACAAGAACCCCTACAGGATGTTCTTCAGGATAAAGAACTAATATCAGATAATCATCCAAATCTACAAAAATAAAGAGAGACACTAAAAGTATATATTTAGGTAATTATTAAAGTGGCAGATATAAACACAACCCCTACCAATAATAACATTAAATGTGAATATATCTCTGGCTTTTGATTTAATTGCTTAATATATTTAATGTTATTATTTTTATGGGTTTATTTTTGTCTCCCATTTATTAGTTTTAGATTGTTTTGATGGTTGCACAATTTTGTTAATATACTAAAAACTAATTAAAATTGGCACTAAATAGGTGAATTATTATGGGAATTCTATCTTTATAAAGCTGTTAAGAATAAATATATGGAGAGAGAGGGGGAAGATGGCAAAAGAGTAAGAGGCGGAGATCACCTTCCTCCCCACAGATACACCAGAAATACATCTACACGTGGAACAACTCCTACAGAACACCTACTGAACGCTGGCAGAAGACCTCAGACCTCCCAAAAGGCAAGAAACTCCCCACGTACCTGGGTAGGGCAAAAGAAAAAAGAATAAACAGAGACAAAAGAATAGGTACGGGACCTGCACCAGTGGGAGGGAGCCGTGAAGGAGGAAAGTTTTCCACACACTAGAAGCCCCTTCACGGGGGGAGACTGCGGGTGGCGGAGTGGGGGTAGCTTCGGAGTCACAGAGGAGAGCGCAGCAACAAGGGTGCAGAGGTCAAAGTGGAGAGATTCCCGCACAGAGGATCGGTGCGGACCGACACTCACCAGCACGAGAGGCTTGTCTGCTCACACACTGGGGCCGGCGGAGCTGTGAGGTGAGGCTCGGGCTTCGGTCGGAGCACCAGGAGAGGACTGGCGGCGTGAACACAGCCTGAAGGGGTAAGTGCACCACGGCTAGACGGGAGGGAGTCCGGGGAAAAGTGTGGACCTGCCGAAGAGGGAAGAGACTTTTTCTTCCCTCTTTATTTTCTGGTGCGCGAGGAGAGGGGATTAAGAACGATGCTTAAAGGAGCTCCAGGGACAGGCGCGAGCCGCGGCTAACAGCGCGGACCCCAGAGACGAGCATGAGACGCTAAGGCTGCTGCTGCTGCCGCCACCAAGAAGCCTGTGTGCGAGCACAGGTCACTCTCCACACCTCCCTTCCGGGGAGGCTGTGCAGCCCACCACTGCCAGGGTCCCGGGATCCAGGGACAACTTCCCCGGAAGAACGCACGGCGCGCTGCAGGCTGGTGCAACGTCATGCTGGCCTCTGCCGCCGCAGGCTCGCCCCGCACTCCGTGCCCCTCCCTCCCCCCCCCCCCCCCCCCCCCCCCGGCCTGAGTGAGCCAGAGCCCGCGAATCAGCGGCTCCGTTAACCCCGTCCTGTCTGAACGACGAACAGACACCCTCCAGTGACGTACACGCAGAGGCGGGGCCAAATCCAAAGCGGAAACCCAGGAGCTGTGCAAACAAAGAAGATAAAGGGAAATCTCTCCCAGCAGCCTCAGGAGCAGCAGATTAAATTTCCACAATCAACTTGATGTACCCTGCATCTGTGGAATACCTGAATACACAACAAATCATCCCAATTTAGGAGGTGGACTTTGGGAGCAAGATTTATTATTTTTTCCACTTTCCCTCTTTTTGTGAGTGTGTATGTGTATGCTTCGGTGTGAGATTCTGTCTGTATACTTTGCTTTCACCATTTGTCCTAGGGTTCTGTCCATCCGTTTTTGTTTTTTAAAAAATTTTTTTTCTTAATAATTTTTTAAATAACTTTATTTTATTTTACCTTACTTTATTTTCTTTTATCCTCTTTCCTCCTTTCTTTCTTTCTCTCTTTCTCTCCTCTCTTTCTTTCTTTCTTTGCTTCTTTCTACTTTTTCTCCCTTTTATTCTGAGCCATGTGAATGAAAGGCTCTTGGTGCTGCAGCCAGGAGTCAGTGCTGTGCCTCTGAGGTGGGAGAGTCAACTTCAGGACATTGGTCCACAAGAGACCTCCCAGCTCCACGTACTATCAAATGGCAAAAATCTCCCAGAGATCTCCATCTCAACACCAACACCCAGCTTCACTCAACGACCAGCAAGCTACAGTGCTGGACACCCTATGCCAAACAACTAGCAATACAGGAACACAGCCCCACCCATTAGCAGAGAGGCTGCCTAAAATCATAATAAGTCCACAGACACCCCAAAACACACCACCAGATGTGGGCCTGCCCACCAGAAAGACAAGATCCAGCCTCATCCACCAGAACACAGGCACTAGTACCCTCCACCAGGAAGCCTACACAACCCACTGAACCAACTTTAGCCACTGGGGACAGGCACCAAAAACAACGGGAACTACGAACCTGTGGCCTGCAAAAACGAGACCCCAAACACAGTAAGATAAGTAAAATGAGAAGACAGAAAAACACACAGCAGATGAAGGAGCAAGATAAAAACCCACCAGACCTAACAAATGAAGAGGAAATAGGCAGTCTACCTGAAAAAGAATTCAGAATAATGATAGTAAAGATGATCCAAAATATTTGAAATAGAATAGAGAAAATGCAAGAAACATTTAACAAGGACCTAGAAGAACTAAAGATGAAACAAGCAATGATGAACAACACAATAACTGAAATTAAAAATACTCTAGAAGAGATCAATAGCAGAATAACTGAGGCAGAAGAACGGATAAATGACCTGGAAGATAAAATAGTGGAAGTAACTACTACAGAGCAGAATAAAGAAAAAAGAATGAAAAGAACTAAGAACAGTCTCAGAGCCCTCTGGGACAACATTAAATGCACCAACATTCGAATTATAGGGGTTCCAGAAGAAGAAGAGAAAAAGAAAGGGACTGAGAAAATATTTGAAGAGATTATAGTTGAAAACTTCCCTAATATGGGAAAGGAAATAGTTAATCAAGTCCAGGAAGCACAGAGAGTCCCATACAGGATAAATACAAGGAGAAATACGCCAAGACACATATTAATCAAACTGTCAAAAATTAAATACAAAGAAAACATATTAAAAGCAGCAAGGGAAAAACAACAAATAACACACAGGCAATCCCCGTAAGGTTAACAGCTGATCTTTCAGCAGAAACTCTGAAAGCCAGAAGGGACTGGCAGGACATATTTAAAGTGATGAAGGACAAAAACCTACAACAAAGATTACTCTACCCATCAAGGATCTCATTCAGATTTGATGGAGAAATTAAAACCTTTACAGACAAGCAAACGCTGAGAGAGTTCAGCACCACCAAACCAGCTTTACAACAAATGCTAAAGGAACTTCTCTAGGCAAGAAACACAAGAGAAGGAAAACACCTACAATAACACACCCAAAACAATCAAGAAAAGGGAATAGGAACATACATATCAATAATTACCTTAAATGTAAATGGATTAAATGCTCGCACTAAAAGACACAGACTGGCTAAATGGATACAAAAACAAGACCCATATATATGCTGTCTACAAGAGACCCACTTCAGACCTAGAGACACATACAGACTGAAAGTGAGGGGATGGAAAAAGATATTCCATGCAAATGGAAACCAAAAGAAAGCTGGAGTAGCAATTCTCATATCAGACAAAACAGACTTTAAAATAAAGACTATTAGAAGAGACAAAGAAGGACACTACATAATGATCAAGGGATCGATCCAAGAAGAAGATATCACAATTGTAAATATTTATGCCCCTAACATAGGAGGCCCTCAATACATAAGGCAAATACTAACAGCCATAAAAGTGGAAATCAACAGTAACACATTCATAGTAGGGGACTTTAACAACCCACTTTCACCAATGGACAGATAATCCAAACGGAAAATAAATAAGGAAACACAAGCTTTAAATGATACATTAAACAAGATGGACTTAATGGATATTTATAGGACATTCCATCCAAAAACAACAGAATACACTTTCTTCTCAAGTGCTCATGGCACATTCTCCAGGGTATATCATATCTTGGTTCACAAATGAATCCTTGGTAAATTTAAGAAAATTGAAATTATATCAAGTATCTTTTCCAACTACAATGGTATGAGACTAGACATCAATTACAGGGAAAAAAGTCTGTAAAAAATACAAACACCTGGAGGCTAAAGAATACACTACTAAGTAACCAAGAGATCACTGAAGAAATCAAAGAGGAAATCAAAAAATACCTAGAAACAAATGACAATGGAGACACGATGACCCAAAACCTATGGGATGCAGCAAAAGCAGTTCTAAGAGGGAAGTTTATAACAATACAATTCTACCTTAAGAAACAGGAAACATCTCGAATAAACAACCTAAACTTGCAGCTAAAGCAATTCGAGAAAAAAGAATAAAAGAACCCCAAAGTTAGCAGAAGGAAAGAAATCATAAAGATCAGATCAGAAATAAATGAATAAGAAATGAAGGAAACGATAGCAAAGATCAATAAAACTAAAAGCTGGTGCTTTGAGAAGATAAACAAAATTGGTAAACCATTAGCCAGACTCATCAAGAAAAAAAGGCAGAAGAGGGCTTCCCTGGTGGTGCACTGGTCGTGAGTCCGCCTGCCGATGCAGGGGACACGGGTTCATGCCCCGGTCCAGGAAGATCCCACATACCGTGGAGCGGCTGGGCCCGCGAACCATGGCCGCTGAGCCTGTGCGTCTGGAGCCTGTGCTCGTCATTGGGAGAGGCCACAACAGTGAGAGGCCCGCGTACCACAAAAAAAAAAAAAAAAAAAAAAAAATGCAGAAGACTCAAATCAACAGAATTAGAAATGAAAAAGGAGAAGTAACAACTGACACTGCAGAAATACAAAAGATCATGAGAGATTACTACAAGCAACTCTATGCCAATAAAATGGACAACCTGGAAGAAATGGACAAATTCTTAGAAATGCACAACCTGCCAAGACTGAATCAGGAAGAAATAGAAAATATGAACAGACCAATCACAAGCACTGAAATTGAAACTGTGATTCAAAATCTTCCAACAAACAAAAGCCCAGGACCAGATGGCTTCACACTCGAATTCTATCAAACATTTAGAGAAGAGCTAAAACCTATCTTTCTCAAACTCTTCCAAAATATAGCAGAGGGAGGAACACTCCCAAACTCATTCTACGAGGCCACCATCACCCTGATACCATAATCAGACAAGGATGTCACAAAGAAAGAAAACTACAGACCAGTATCACTGATGAACATAGATGCAAAAATCCTCAACAAAATACTAGCAAACAGAATCCAACAGCACATTAAAAGGATCATACACCATGATCAAGTGGGGTTTATTCCAGGAATGCAAGGATTCTTCAATATACTCAAATCAATCAATGTGATACACCATATTAACAAATTGAAGGAGAAAAACCATATGGGCATCTCAATAGATGCAGAGAAAGCTTTTGACAAAATTCAACACCCATTTATGAAAAAAACCCTCCAGAAAGTAGGCATAGAGGGAACTTTCTTCAACATAATAAAGGCCATATATGAAAAGCCCACAGCAAACATCATCCTCAATGGTGAACAACTGAAAGCATTTCCACTAAGATCAGGAACAAGACAAGGTTGCCCACTCTCACCACTCTTATTCAACATAGTTTTGGAAGTTTTAGCCACAGCAATTGGAGAAGAAAAGGACATAAAAGGAATCCAAATTGGAAAAGAAGAAGTAAAGCTGTCACTGTTTGCAGATGACATGACACTATACACAGAGAATCCTAAAGATGCTACCAGAAAACTACTAGGGCTAATCAATGAATGTGGTAAAGTAGCAGGATACAAAATTAATGCACAGAAATCTCTGGCATTCCTATACACTAATGATGAAAAATATGAAAGTGAAATCAAGAAAATACTCCCATTTACCACTGCAACAAAAAGAATAAAATATCTAGGAAAAAACCTACCTAAGGAGACAAAAAACCTGTATGCAGAAAATTATAAGACACTGATGAAAGAAATTAAAGATGATACAAACAGATGGAGAGATATACCATGTTCTTGGATTGGAAGAATAAACATTATGAAAATGACTCTACTACCCAAAGCAATCTACAGATTCAATGCAATCCCTATCAAACTACCACTGGCATTTTTCACAGAACTAGAACAAAAAATTTCACAATTTGTATGTAAACACAAAAGACCCCGAATAGCCAAAGCAATCTTGAGAACGGAAAACGGAGCTGGAGGAATCAGGCTCCCTGACTTCAGACTATACTACAAAGCTACAGTAATCAAGACAGTATGGTAGTGGCACAAAAACAGAAATATAGGTCAATGGATAGAAAGCCCAGAGATAAACCCACGCACATATGGTGACCTTATCTTTGATAACAGAGGCAGGAATGTAAAGTGGAGAAAGGACAGCCTCTTCAATAAGTGGTGTTGGGAAAACTGGACAGGTACATGTAAAAGTATGAGATTAGGTCACTCCCTAACACCATACACAAAAATAAGCTCAAAATGGATTAAAGACCTAAATGTAAGGCCAGAAACTATCAAACTCTTAGAGGAAAACATAGGCAGAACACTCTATGACATAAATCACAGCAAGATCCTTTCTGACCCACCTCCTAGAGAGATGGAAATAAAAACAAAAATAAACAAATGGGACCTAATGAAACTTCAAAGCTTTTACACAGCAAAGGAAACCATAAACAAGACCAAAAGACACCCCTCAGGATGGGAGAAGGTATTTGCAAATGAAGCAACTGACAAAGGATTAATCTCCAAAATTTACAAGCAGCTCATGCAGCTCAATAACAAAAAACAAACAACCCAATCCAAAAATGGGCAGAAGACCTAAATAGACATTTCTCCAAAGAAGATATACAGATTGCCAACAAACACATGAAAGAATGCTCAACATTATTAATCATTAGAGAAATGCAAATCAATACTACAATGAGATATGATCTCACAGCAGTCAGAATGGCCATGATCAAAAAATCTAGAAACAATAAATGCTGGAGAGGGTGTGGAGAAAAGGGAACACTCTTGCACTGCTGGTGGGAATGTGAATTGGTACAGCCACTATGGAGAATAGTATGGAGGTTCCTTAAAAAACTACAAATAGAACTACCATATGACCCAGCAATCCCACTACTGGGCATATACCCTGAGAAAACCATAATTCAAAGAGTCATGTACCAAAATGCTCATTTCAGCTCTATTTACAATAGCCAGGAGATGGGAACAATCTAAGTGTCCATCATCGGATGAATGGATACAGAAGATGTGGCACATATATACAATGGAATATTACTCAGCCATGAAAAGAAACGAAATTGAGCTATTTGTAATGAGGTGGATAGACCTAGAGTCTGTCATACAGAGTGAAGTAAGTCAGAAGGAGAAAGACAAATACCATATGCTAACACATATATATGGTATTTAAGAAAAAAAAATGTCATGAAGAACCTAGGGGTAAGACAGGAATAAAGACACAGACCTACTAGAGAACGGACTTGAGGATATGGGGAGTGGGAAGGGTAAGCTGTGACAAAGTGAGAGAGTGGCATGGACATATACACACTACCAAACGTAAAATAGATAGCTAGTGGGAAGCAGCCGCATAGCACAGGGAGATCAGCTCGGTGCTTTGTGACTACCTAGAGGGGTGGGATATGGAGAGTGGGAAGGAGGGAGACGCAAGAGGGAAGAGAAATGGCGACATATGTATATGTATAACTGATTCACTTTGTTATAAAGCAGAAACTAACACACCATTGTAAAGCAATTATACTCCAATAAAGATGTAAAAAAATAATTGTGGCAAAATACAAGAAAAAAAGAATAAATATATGAATAAATGGAAGGGAACATATTAGTACTGGTAGGCATTGCTATCTTGTAATAATGTGGCATTATACATTATGTTTAGAAATTATAATTACTAATTTAATTTCAGGCAATGTCTCACTTTCCATATAATGCCACTAAGTGTGGAACTGTATGTAACTCTGTGGAAGATGAAATGGTGTGAGGGGGGTTTGTTGTATATAAGTCTGTTTTTTTTAATTTCCAGATTTTTGTTTTTTACCTCTTAATACTCATTTTTCTAGTTTGCTCCAGTTTCTTCAATTCACTTCCTTTTTAATTCATCTGAGAATTCTAATTAAGACTTTTTAAGTTGCATTCAAAGTTTGAATTAACTATGTGAAAGGGGGCATTTGCTCTCATACTAATCTTGAAACCCTTCTTTCTAGATCTTCTTTATATAACAGAACTTTTAACATATTTAGACCTGTACAAAGAAATTTCTCCAATTTTTTATGTAAATATTTTGTGCTATTTAACTGTTTTATGGTGCATCCTTGCCCTCAGTTTGTGCTGCTTTTATATTAGGAGGTGTCCTGGGTTCTAGCTGAACAATTAATTATTCTATTCATTTTCCAGGATTTCTTTCCCTCTTGTGCTTTTGAATTATGTCTCTTCCTCACTGTTTGTATATTTTCTTAAAATTTCTGATCAGTTAGTTGTCATCAGCAGCATTATCCTTATCATAATCTACTATAGAGATATTAATTAGTATGTTTCAGGCACTCTCCTTTATTTTATTTTTGCCTTCATAAACAATCTGAAGTCTTGGAACAGTCCAGTGAGAAAAGTACTTAAAATTCCATTTATAATTTGGGAAATCTGGGCTAGAGAAGTGAAGAATTCTGTCTAAGATGACATAGCTGTTAAGTGGTAGACATGGTATTAAAATGTCGCTCTGTCTGATTATTAAGTTCAAGCTATTTACCACCATGCTGCTCATGGCAGGGCAACAGAATTTTAAATATACAAACATTGTTCTTATTTTGTGTATTTTAATTCTTTTCATGGGCTTTTGTCTAAAAATAGAGTTTCATGAGTTCAACTCATCCTCTGGGAATCTGATATTTTCCTGTTTCTCAAGCCTTTTGGGAAATAGCTTATCCATAATTTAGTGGGGAAATTTGTATATGAAGCTCAGCATACTACTTTCCACTAGAAAGGCTTTACTTTCTGAAATGTAAATCCTTGTCCAGATTTAATTCAATTCAAACTTCAAATTTAGATTAGCTGCACTGGCTGATTTGAGATTTGCCATACAGGAATGAATAAATGATTGAATGATTGAATGAGTGAATGAATGATTCCAAGGAGGGTCAAATTATTTATTGTGCATTTATGTAGAAATGAGTATGAATCACATAAAGTCACTTGGGTTAAATTTAACATATATCCATACAGTATAGCCTTAAATTTATAGTGAAGATACTATGTTCAAGTTGTTGCTGCATTAAAGTATGACAGACCGTTCTTGTATAATTTGGTCAGCATAAATATTTTAATTTGAGTTAAGTCTTTGAAGGCAGAATTCAGCCTTTTTAAATTTGGAGAGAATAAAAAAAGACTATTCTGCCATATTGTACGCATGAGTATAGATTTTGATTTTCTTGATTTTCTAACTTATCACTCTCTAAACACTTAGCTGCCTTTGTCTGAGGGTCAGTTACTTTGGCTAATGTTGAAATTAATTTACTTTAATTCCTTCCAGTAGGTACACTGAGTATCTGAAATTGTGACTTTTAAAAACATTTGTTATTAAAGTGCTTATGCATCTTTAAAGTAACTATTTTAATCAGCCCCTTTGGAATACAATATGAAGCTGCACTTGATAATAGATATTTTCAAATCACATTTCATACTTCTGAAATTATATAAGCATATGTTCACCATAATGACAACCATCAAGTTAATATAGATATATAATTCATTTTGGAAGTTAGTTACAGTCCTGCCTGCTCTGAACACAGAAACCCAGCTTTATGAATACATTATTCTATGTGGAGTCACAATCAGAATGGGCAGCCATTTTCACTAAATCTTAAAAAGCAAAAATAAAGACTAAAACAAACAAGCAAAAAACAGTGTTGCAGCCTTACATGTATCTCTAATTGAAATCAGATTCTTTTGTTTACTGTTATGTTTTATTTATGCTTATTTATTAACTTATTCTTAATATCAGCTTTAGGACATAAATAAAAGAGATATCCAGTTAGGTTTCTTAAAATAAGCCTGAGGCAAACCATTTTTGAATCTTCTAAATGATGTCTAAAGTGACCTCACAGTCACATTCCAATAATTTTTTGAGAAAAAAACTGACATGATCAATTTTTAAAAGACTTTTTTTTGTAATTGTATATCACTGTGCAAAACATTTAATAACTGTATTTTGGATGTTAGAAAATATGACTATCTGGTGGGAAAGCCCTTAAAACAAATATAAGATGCAATATTCCTTCAAAAGAAGTCTGATTATCTTGGCAATTCTCTTATGGTTTGGTTTGATTTATTTCTATTCCTTATTTTCATTAAATTGCTATGGTTTTTGGACAAGTTTACAGCATTTGGCAGAAGAAAATCAGTGACAATGACTTAGTGGAACCTTAATCTCATGAAAGAAGTAAATGCTTGTCAATCAAGAAGTATTAACCTTTACCATTTCTTGACCTTTACATTTTCAAGGTAAGCCTATTATTTGGTAGGGAGTAACATAAAACTCCACAGGATGGTCTATGATCAATACAATCAACAGACCTTCACACTGTATGTTTAAAGGTATTAAGAAGATAAACAAACACATCAGAATTTTACCATTTGGAACAGTCCTGTATTGGATGTTTTCCTCATTTGGGGATTTACAATTGATCACTTCTATATCCCAGACTCCACTGTTATAATTCTCAATGACTCCACAAAAGGAAAGGTGAGCTGTTGGCTAATTGGTAAATATTTTGGAGTTTAAAGTTTAAAGTTGAAGGTATATTTATCAATTATATCAACTGAAACATGAGGAATGCAAAATTATCATTTCTTTCAAAATCACATTTTATAATCATAATATGTTTTTCCTTTTATTCATCTTTTAAATATATTTTGAGTACCTACTATGTATAAGTGACTGTTCTATTCTCCAGCAACACCCCTTTAGAGCTTACATCCTAGTGTGAGATCAATTTTGAACACTTAAGAAAACATTAAAATGTGTAATCAAAACTGCAATAATAACCTGAAAGGAGAGGGATGTGACAAGAGCATCTGACAAGATGCCCTCATCTAGCATGGGTGAATATGAGAAAACTAATTTAAGGAAGAATCATTTGAGCTGTCTTAAAAAATGAAAAGAAACTAACCAGCATGGGAATGTGTGACTTAGGTGATCAGGTGGATTTAGAAGTGGAAGCAGAGAAGAGGAGAGATCCTAGAAAATGTATGACAAAATTCAATATCCCTGAGATGGGAAAGAATATGTCACATTTCAGAAACTAGAAGGGAAATTAAAAGAACACAGAGTGCAGGCAATGAGGGGTGTAATATTGCCAAATTTTATTCTGGAATGGCATTTGCCCTGGAAAGGCTCAGCCCACCAGGTACTTCTGTGTGAAAACTTTCTCTGCATTCTCAAAGAAGAACAAATTATAATAGCACATATTTCAATTTTATTTCCTACTTATTCCTGTTGATTTTTTCCTATTTATTTTTTTTCCATTCTTTTAAATTAATAATTTAAATAATATTTTAAAAATGGAAAGTACTTTGAATATCAATATATATCATCATATACAGTGCCATGAATATCAGTATCCCAGTCTAGATTCAACAAACGTTAAAGTTTTTCTCTTTGTGGTTATTATAAATTGTGATATCTCATCATTAATTTCTTCATGGTGCATTTCTTATCAAAAATATTAGTTTCTTACATAACCATAATGCCATTATCACATCTGAGAAAATTAGTATTAGTTACTAATATTTAACCAATATTCTGCCCATATTTATATATTCTAAATTGTTCTCAAAATATATGTTACATACTTTTGTATTTTATTGTTTGCTTGAACCAGAATCCAGTAAAAGTCACATAATGCATTTATGCTTTAGTTTTTGAAAGATATTTATGACGAACATAAAATTTGGGGCTATTTTTTTCCCTTTCTGTCCTTTAAAGATGTTCAACTCTCTTGTGCTTTGTTTTTTACATGTATGGTAGTTTTTGATTCGATGCTGGACATCCACCTGGATGCTAGATTCCATTATGGAGTGTTTGGATATCATTTGCTGCCTTTGATAATTTCAGGTTTATGTTATGCTTTATTAGCATAGATCTAGTGTACCCTAGTGCTAGTTTATACTTAATACTAAGGTGTAACTTTTTAGGTTTCTAAGGATCACTCAGGGGGTGTCTTCAAGGTTTCTAAGGATCACTCAGTGTTTTATCAAGGTCTCTAAGGATCAGTTGATAGTTCATCAAGGTCTCTCAGTCTGGGTGGAATTTAAACATCTCTGAGCCCTGTGTATGTTCCAAGAATTGTTCAATCTATAGCTCCCTGGCATTTGATCTTTACTCATGTTATATCACCTAACTCACGTGGAAATCAACATTCAGACAAGACTGAGGGGAACGCAGCAGGCTTTTGAAGTTCCCTTTTTTGTTGTTGTTTTATTTGTTTGTTTCTGTGCAACTCCATTCTCTCTAGTACTCCACCTCAAATATTTCAGCCACCTTGCTGTCTGTCTTCTTAATTCAAAGAGACCTCCATTCTCTGCTTGAGTTCCTATCTCTTTTCCATGATCCAAAATTTTTCTATGAACCAAAAGCCAGAATGATCACTAGGGTCATCTGATTTATCTTCTTCCTTCTCCCAGAGACCACAGTTCTGCACAGCTTATTGCCCCAATGTCTAAAAACAGTTGTTTTGTATACATTGCCCAATGTTCTAGATTTTTAAGGCATGTTGCTCCTGTCTTTAACAATGTCTCTAATAAACAATATATAACTGTAAATAACAATACTTAAAAATTATGTTATGGTCAAAACGACTAAAGATGTTAGTGAGTTTCAGTTGACTAATATACCAACTATATAAATAAATTAATCAGTAACTACCAATATACTCTTCTTAATTTTTTATAGTTATATAATTTTAAGTATTATTTTTCTTTAGAAAGAGAAACTGAAACATATGTCATAACCACATTGATCTACTTAGTCTTCTCTAATATCCACAGTCTGAGAAATCTGGACTTGCAAGGAATTTAGAGCTCTAATATTATATATATAATTATATATATGTTATATAATGTATAAATTATAGCATATACAATAAATTATATGATATATAACATAATAAATTATATAATAATATATATTTTACATATGTGTAATTTTTTAAAGCATGGTGCTTCTGCTAACAACTGTGCCTTAGATCTTATATATACCAGTAAATTAGGTAAAATGATTCTCTGGGTAGAACAATGATGTTTCAATACTAGTATTCAGCTTTATTTTCAACAAGTTTCCATTGTATAAACTCATCTAAACTAGAAATTTCATAGCTTCTCTCACAAAAACATTAGAGTAGTGAAATGTAAAGTAAAAATATTGAGAAGAGAAACTAAGGAATAGAAAATAGAAGAAAATATTGCACAGGTTCCCTTTTTAAAATGAACTTCTCATACAGAGTGACTATCTCTGTGGCTGAAATTGTGATTGCTTATATGCACACTGCTTATAAATGTGTCATAAAGATTTACCCAAAACTTAACACTGAGATTGAGATATGCAACCACATTAAAAGCTTTTTCTGAAGACACTTTTAACATGAAATGAATTTTAATTACGGGTGCCAAAGCAAAGTTCTAAGCGGAAATGGAAAGTCTGCTCAAACTCTTATAATTTTCCAAAGCTTAATTTCAAAATATACCAACATACTAAAATACTAAAATGACAAAATAAGAAGGTACAAAAGGAACTACTTTAACCCTCTCCTGTGTCATTTTCTGTCTTCTCTTTTGAAATAATTCTTTTCCAATAATCTCAGCTATGTAGGTAAGACCTCAACAAATAAATACACTATTTTAACACCTGTAGTGTGGTATGACTGTGTTCTCTGCTAGAAACATACCAGTGAATAATGCTAAAGTATTGCCAATCTGGTAAAGAATATATTGTCAGTGTGTTCTTGTTGTTATCTGGCTTTTTAGTGTCTAATCTTCCAAATGGCATTATGTGCTTCATGGTATTTCTCCTTACTGTTGTTTTAATTAAAATGCCCATTCTCCCAGCCAGCAATTGATAGAGCATTGATTTTATTCAGTTACATAGCAATAAGGTATAAAAGACTCGGTCTGGATATAAAATATTAATACTTTAAAGAATGTTTGACTTTTTTTAAATACAAAAGAATGAAGAGGAGAAGCATTTCGTTCAAAGTGTAAAGTGAACTGGAGAATTGTGGACAGACATTATTGCACTCAGATGATTCCAAACAGGAGGAAGGAGACTTTTGAGACAGGTAATATGTCAGTTTATTCCTAAAAGAGGCTCGTCAAAATGATACTCAATGATCTACGCTAATTTTGCTGTTTGAAATTTGGGACTTATATTCATACATATGTGTAGCCTTGGTGATTAGAGACAATTGGGATTATAATTATCCTTTGCCACAATTTCCCAAACAGAAGGCTGCAATAAAAGCAAGGATCAGTAATAATTAGGTTAAATGTTCAATCATGTAATTACAAAATGGCACTGAAAAGAATCAAACAACAGGTGTTAGTAACTTTCTTCTCTGAAATTGATTTTGAAAGCATGTATCATATGTTTAAGTACACGAAAGTAGCTTCCAATGAAGGCAATACAGCACAAACATTTCATTAATCAACTCAACTGTTTTCTCTTTTAACATGTGCTATTGTTTTTGTTACTACATTTGTAAAAATAATCTAAACTCATTTTTAATTTCTGTAACTATAATACTTATTTCCTGGTCTTTTCTGTCACAGCTTTTCATTTCTCAATTTTTTTTTCACACTCATTTCACTATTATATGTCTTTATGTATTGCTTTCAAGAAAATGACTTGAATGATTTCTGAGTCCAAAAGACAAACCTGTATTTCTCTGACTTTCCAAAACAAATGACAATGTGGCTGAGTATACATTCTTGGTCCCTCTATAATCCTTTCAAAAGTTGTGTAAATAGTATTGAATTGTCTTCTGGCATTTAGTGTTATTGAGAAAATATATAAGAAATTTAATTTTTGTTCTGTAGCTGGCAAACATTTTCAGCCTTTATATTTCTATTTGCTGGGAAACTTTATAATGTTATATACATAACTGTCATTGGCCTATTTTCTTTCTTCTTTGATAAACAGGGATCCGGTCTCATCCATATTTTCACAATAGACAGGTTTGTGGTAGTTTTTGGCTTTGTCTATTAACCCATTTCTTAAAACTATAGGTGAAAAAAGCCATTTGTAACCCAATTTATTGTGTCTAACAGGCATTCATCTCATGTGGTCTTCCTCAGCTGAAGTAGAATCTTCTTTTTTTCCACCACCGCCACTATTTTAACTGATAAAGTGCAGCACATTTCTATTCTTCCGCATGTAAAGCTATTATGGACCTTAATGTCTATGTACCTTGCCTAGAATGTTTCATAAATGAAGTCAGTACATCACTTCCCCACCCCATCCACCCATTAACATTCTCCCAATTCGTATCTTCTTTGTTTTGTGATGAAGAATGGAAAAGAAAGTTTTGTACTGCATGGGACAGTGACACGAGAAATACCTCAGCATATCAGCTATCTAATGCTATGAAAAAGTTACTTCAAAACATAGTGGTTTAAACAATAATAAATGTTTATTGTCTCACAATTTCACTGAGTCAGGAATTTGACAGAGGCTTAGTTGGTTGGTTCTGGCCCAGGTTCTCTCATGAGTTTGCAGTTAAGATGTTAACTGGGGATGCTGTCATCTAAAGGCTTAGTGAATCTGGAGGATCCAATTCCAGATTCATATATAACTGACTGGTAAATCCATGGTCCCTGTTGGCAGGAGGCCTCAGTCCCTTGACTTATGGATACATAGAGCTATTCTAGTGTTCAAATAATGGTTTTTGATGTCCTCAGTAGAGAGAGCAAGATGGTTGTAGCCATGTCTTTTATGATGTAAACCTGGAAGAAATACATTATAATTTCTACTATGTCCTATTGATTACATAGGTGAGTCCTATATTCAGTATGGGAGGGGACTATATGTGGATATGATTACCAGGCAAAAGGGATCATTAGGGGCCATCGTGAAGGCCAGCATCACACAGAGCTTCCTCACAAACAGACAGCACAGTAGAAATTTTAGAACTCTAATTTTGTGTTTGGAGCAGGTCTTATGTTGCTAAGCCTCAGAGCAAAGAGTGCTAAAGATTAAATCACCTTGACTGATTTTTTTTTCAGATATGTAACTGTATCCTTTTTTTTCTGTGGGAATGCTTGTTGTATCACTACTCTTGAATTTACTGAATATTTGGACCTGATTTCCTAAATGGCTTGTGTTTATTGAATATTTGGTCCTAATTCTGACAATGCAAATTCTAAATGTCAATCTTGTGAGTTTTCAACTTTTTGTCTTTATATGTGCTTAATTTTGGAGAAATTGATCCAGTGACTGATAGCCATATGCACTTCTTTATTTTGCAAATAAAAATCTACCCTTGGTAACTTGTTTATTAACTTACATCTTGAAAAATTAATGTAAGAACCTTAATGTTTTTAAGACTGACCAAATTATTAACAAACCTAATGCACACAAGGAAAATCATCAGTAAACCTATTTATTCTCAGTATCTTTTACTTTTAATCATACTATACATTTTCACATCAGTTATATGAAAGAAGCACAAGCCAAGAACATCATCACAAAAATATAAACGTCTTTTCCTTTCAATCATATGAGAGAAGTAGAAACCGAGATAATCATCATAAAAGAATGTAAACTCCAGCTGAAAGGACAAAATATGTATAGTAAAAGAAAGTTACAAGATAGGATGTGCTAATTTTTCAAAGAATGGAAAGTTGAGGGTAGATTCATTAAGACTATAAAACTTTTAGATAATACATTAAGAAAAAAACAGTACTCAGAATATGTTTTTGTAATTTGTTATTAAATTGACTTACTTTAAAATATTATATTGTATTAAGAAAGAGGAGATTTAAAAGGGGGGCTGCAAGTCATATTCATTAGTAATTCAAGTAAAGTACAAGGGCTAACCTTACATCTTTACTTACTGATTTTGATGATATAATGTTTGATAACAGAAATTTTTAGTACTGATCTAGCTCAGCTCTGTGGGCCAATGTGCCTCATTCTGTACTGCTCACATTCACGTCTGGAGAATCCTGAGAAATCTGAAGCATCTCTGTCAAAACACTAGACTCACAGCTTGCCAGTCTGTTTTCTTTGGCTCAACCTTTAATTATGTCTCATTGCCTGTTACTCCATAATTGCCAACAGCCCTCAATGTCCTGAGTTATCTGACAGCTGGGGAATACATGATGACTGAAGTATGTGGGCAGTGAAAGATCACTCAAGTAGTTTACAGAAGATAGACCAAACTGAACAAAAATAAAATGAAATGCAAAGAAACTTAATTAGACAAAAAATATGCAATTACTGATTACAGAATAGATAAAAGAAACATAAATTGTAATTTCCACAATTTAAAATTCAACAGAGAAACTGAAAAGAGGACACTGTTGAAAATTACATTCATGATTTCGAATAGTTAACAAAGAAAGTATGACATAATAAAGAACAAAAACAAAAATTACTTGTAAGTATAAAAACAATGTCATGGAGACAAGAGCTAAGGGCATCATACACAAATAATAGGAGACACCAAGGAGAGAATGGCACAGATTGTAAAAATATATAGTCAGACAAATAATAGAAGTAATAACCTTATTTTTAAAATAATTAAATTACTAGTTTTTAAAGAATGTCAGGCTCACTAAATAACCAGTTGGAACTATGGTTTTTCATGGAAGACAACATGCCAACACTAATCAGCTCTTGCAGGGTTAATTAATTAGAAGAGGGGGAATTGCTAGAGATAGAGCAAGAAAGAGAGAAAGAGGAAGAAGGAAGAAAAATAAGAAGTGAAAAATAAAGAAGGAAGGTAATATGAATATAACTAAAAAAATTGCTAAAGTTGAAGACAAAAAAAAGTTACTAGCATTTCAATTGGAATGTTGCTTCGAAATGAATGAGAACCAGAGTGACATCTTTTTATTATTTGTATAATCATATGTCTTATGAATGAAAAACTGAATGCCAGAAAGCAGTGGAAACACCTTGGAGAGCTTTGAAAAAGGAGGCTGAGAGAGAAGAATTCTGTTTCTTGTCAAGGTGTTATTTCAGATAAAGGTAAATAAAAAGAATTTTTTAATGCAAGGTCTCAGAAAATATGTACAATTTCTGAGAATATAGCTCAAGGAGGTACTTCAACCTAACAAAAATTAAATTAAAGCAATGATTTCCAGAAAGTGAAGGAAGAAACTTATGAGAAAGATTTTTCAAATAATTTGTATTTTAAGTGAAAATTAAGATTTGCTTTTTTAAAGAGGCAAAAGTTAAATCAACATAAAACTGGTTAAATTATTCATCAGCTAGACTATGGAAGTTGAGAAATTTCATCAATATCAAAATTGATTTTTTAGAATTAGATTGATGATGACTTTATAAATTGCTCAAATTTTCAGCTTATAAGTTAATTAATTGCAAGCCACACACCATTAATGTGTTAGGCTCTGTCCAAGTTAGTATTTCATATGTTCAAACCCTGGAGTAAAATATAAATCAGAACGTTCAGTTGCTCTATTTTTTTTGTGGGAATATCAGCTCAAAATTATTTCATACTACAAGTATGCCCTTGCCATGCCCATGTTGTAAAATTTCCTAAGTATTCTTGAAATCATTTCTGTTTCTGGAACTATTTCTTTAAAACTTTCATTAAGTATTGTTTTCTTTCTTTTTCTTTTAAGTGTCCTATTTTTAATTAAGGGGAACTGAGAGCTTTCATACTTGATTCCTAGTATAGAGCCTGTTTTGTTGTTGTTGTTGTTTATTTCTTTGTTTCTTTATTTAGTTTCAGTTAGTTGACTGATTTATTGATTTTCGTTCATGATGCTACTCTAATGTATTTCCTTTTATAAAAGCACCCTAAAGAGTTACATATTTATTAGATTGATATTCCTAACGCAGCTTTGTGATTTTGAGCTGAGGGAAAAAAACTGAAGGCAGATTTAAGAACTACTTATGATTTACTGGCGCTCAGTGCTTTGAAATATTTCAGGCTCACTAAATAAACAATAGGAACTGTGGTTTTAATACAGGATATAATACTCCAATACTAATTTCATCTTGATGAAACAAAAGGAAATTTTCACAGGATAAATCAACATGATCTGAGGGGTACAAATATGACTACAACAGTAGTTTTAAGACTTTTCTTTAACATAAAAATAATCACTATTATTTGATTATCTTCATTATCTTGTTACCTTAAAACAAAAAATTTTATAATTTAAACTACATATTCTACAATAATATCACTAATAAATTAATAAAAATACTTTTCTAAATATTTTTCTATTACTTTCAAACACTATATGCATCTTAAGCTTATTGAACAATGAAACAGTATAGAAATCTTTTGTTTTATTCTGCAGATAGCACCAGGCCACAAAAAAAAATGTGCATTGTTTTTTTCTAGCTCTGATGATACTAACTGCTCTCAACTGTTTGTCAATATTCTATTTATAAAGTTGGCTTCTTTTAGTCTAAGCATGTTGAGACAGTGTAACTAAGCAAAATTCGTTTGCAACACCTGGCCTAGGATATTTATCTCATGAGAAATCTTGTCCCCAAATTATAATAATTCAGAGTTTCATCTCATGGCCATGGTGTAAAAACAAAGCCACCTGAGAGTGTCTTCATGGCAGTAGGTATACTAACTAAGATAAAGTTTAGTGATTACAAAAATATATGTAATTCTCCAGTGAGTGGTGTCATTTCTGTTTGCAAGTCCAATTCAGCAAAAGATTATTTGAAAAGTAAATTGTTGCCAAAAGCACTTGTGTTCCAGATCTGCTTTACATAGGCTAGTTTTTAAAGTACTAGCTAAAATAACATCACTAAACTGTAGAAATCAGCTGGCTAAATTACCTAAAAAAGGTTAAGAATTTAATCCATGTAATATTGGCGCTGTCTCCTACTTTCAAATATAAAATTAAATATTTTGTTTCTCAGAAATCAAGTCCCAAGTTGTTTTTTATAAAATTTCAATGTTTCCCTAATGGTGGTGCATGTAGTTATTTGTCAAAAGAGAAGATAATTTGAAGTTTTTGTTCCATATTTTTAACAGCTTTGAACTTCTTTTAACATTTCTGTTAGTGCAGACATGCTAGAGACAAATTCTCTTAGTTTTTATTGTCAGAAAATGATTTTATTTGACTATATTCTTGAGGGATATTTTTGCTGAATATAGAACACTGGTGGGATAGTTGTTTTTATTTTCTTTCAATGTTTTCAATATGTTTTTCATTGTTTTGTAGCAACCATTGTTTCCAAAGAGTATTCAGTAGTTTTTTTTTTTTTTTTTTTTTTTTTTTTTTGCGGTACGCGGGCCTCTCCCCGCTGCGGCCTCTCCCGTCGTGGAGCACAGGCTCCGGATGCGCAGGCCCAGTAGCCATGGCCCACGGGCCCAGCCGCTCCGCGGCATGTGGGATCCTCCTGGACCGGGGCACGAACCCGTGTTCCCTGCATCGGCAGGCGGACTCTCAAACACTGTGCCACCAGGGAAGCCCAGAAGTCATTTTAATCATTGTTCTGAATGAGATGTGCCTTTTATTTTTCCCTGACTGCTTTCAATTTTTCTATTTATATTTGGATTTTAGCCAAATGTGTCCAGGTGTCATTGTCTTTGTAATAATCCTGCTTGGTGTTTTCTGAACAAACACACCTCAAATAACAATTGAGTTCTGTTTCTGTTAGCCATTTGAAGACTACCCCATAAACACCCCACATGCATGGTTCAGGGGTTAGTTTATATACAGAATTTAGAGCTTCCTTTCTCTGGCTCTCTCCTTTCATAGATACTGTCCCTTATTTTCTATCATTTGTGAGTGCCATAAAAAATGTCCTATAGATCTTCAGAACATCAGGATGATGGGTTTTCTATCAGAGATTTAACTGTCCAGCATGTTAAATTGCTCCGTTTAAAAAACTGGGGCCTGTTCTCAGACTAGACACCATGAAAATGAGAAACTCACTCAGTATCTGTTCTCCTAAATGTCATCTGCTGCTCACTTTTTCACTTTGTTCACTCTCCAATGCTTTCTGGTAGTCCCTCACACCCTCCAGATTTTATAGTTATTTTCCCTGGGAGGTTTAGTTCGATGGGACCAAAGTGGGGCTATCATGACTCCTATTTAAATAGGGAAACAAAAATAAATATTTGGTGAGATGATTATTCATGCTTCTTACAGTAGAATAGCAAATAAATATTAAAATATTTTCACCCCGCTGATTAATATTCGGGAAGTTTATCTTGTGGTGAGTGTGTTTATGCTGGGAAGATTTGAAGGTGAGGAGAGGAAGAAAAGAGAACTAGAGTAGAAAAATGAGAGATTTGAGGGGAAGAAAGATATGATCGTATGTTATATCATTAAGATCTCTATCTATGCGTGTGTTACATATTAAAATATGTATATATAATATATATAAAATATTACATCATTAAGAAAATCTAAGGTATCTAGCTTTAAATAAAACTATCATAAAAGTGATTTGGCTGAATAAAGGGATGAAATTATAGTTATTAATATGAAATACTCATAATGTATGCATGATTACCAAGTAGCACTCTAAAGATTACATATATAATGTTTCAGAGTAATTTGTTATAAAACCCTTATTTAAAAACACTACACAATACAGACTACATAAGAAATTAGAGTTGTTCAGACAAATGCCAACAATTCAGAAAGTAAAAAAGAAAAAAAATAGAAGAATTTAATTTCCTTAACAGAAAAGTATAATCTATTCAAAATCTATATGACCCATTAGACTACATGAGTACCTGGACCTTGGTCCTAGACAATAAGTTGCAATTTACTTTGACTGTCTTTCCTGTCTCATTATTTGTGTTCTGTGTACTTATGATTCAGTGATGCAAGCAACTAGCTGGAAAGCCAAATGCCTATTCTACTCTACCACCAGTCCTTAAAAGCTGGGTGCAAGACTTTTGATTACACAGATTCTAGAGAAAGTGTCAATTCAAGGAAGACATCAGATGCAAACACATTTAGTAAAATTATGCTAGCATCTGTCATAAACTAAATTTGCCCATCATTTTCATATAAAGTAATCTAATGCCTAGAGCAAGACCCCGTGTATGTTTAAATAATAAAAAAAGTAAAACAAATAAAATTCTAGTAGATAGAATTGCTCATTTTAAGCATCACACTTAAAATACATGTGTTTTCAGATAATAAGCTCAAATTAGTGCCCCTTCATCTAAATGTGTGAAATAAAAAGCCATGTTGTAACTGCTTATTTTAATTGTCTTTGTGCCACCAGCTGTGGTATTTTCTAATGGCTGTATCTGCCCCACTGAGTTCGTGATAGGTGTGTGTCTGTCAGAATGAAAGCGAGAGCAAGAGCCAGAGAGGTAGTGAGAGAAGGAGGATGTAGTCATGTGCAGAGATAGCTAGGGGTGGTGCTTGCCCTTCTGTGAGCAGTGAACCTCTACCAACACCTGTATTAAGTTTTTCAGGTTTTGACCATACCCTGAAATACAAGATTTCATAGCCCTGAGTTCCTGAAAGAGTTCAAATGTTGATTTCTGAGTGAAAATAAAAGTAAAACAAAGAAGGAATTACCCCAATACTGCCAATACTTTTACTTCTAGTGATTCAATTATTGCACCAAATATTCTGGTAATTAGCTATAATATTTATTATGATCCATTTAGAATAAAAGACAATGTCAAGAAAGGAACCAAGATTAGGACTTGTGGACAGAGATGAAAACCTTGGTAAGAAAGTTGCCCTGTGATAGTTTTTTCTAATTCTCAAGCAGTTATTTTTTACTCAGAACTTAGAAAATGACTGAAAACGTCAAGTTGTACATAGCAACCTACTAATAAAATCACATTGGCACTATAATGATATTTATTTGACATATCTTGGACATTGATAATAAAATAAAAGGAATGTAGTTTAACGCAACCCTACTATATTTGAAATGTTTACAGTTGAGATCATTCTGATCCATTCTGTATCTTTTAGCTTTTGCCCAATCAAGACAAGCAAAAATTAGTAAAACCACTTTGTTCTATAATATTCCAATATTACATTGAATTACAATGTTTCATTTTGCTTCAAGTACTTATGCCACAAATTTTAAAATGACAATGCATAAATAGCTGATGTTTTATGTGATCAAATTTTGCTTTCCTATCCAAAACTTACCTTGCTATAATTTAAATCTTATGAATGGTCAGTATATGGGGTGTTAGAGCATTTTAGTACCATGTATATATCAACGACATTAAAATGTATAATTCTAGCACTTTTTTCCCTCTCACATATAATTGCCTACTCAACATAGCTAGTTGAATTGTAATAACAGTCCCAACTTAATATGTCCAAAATCAAACTCTTATTTCACCTATAAAACATACTCCTCCCATAGTCATCCCTACTTCATTAAGTATCAAAATTCACACACAATATCTTAGCAAATCATTCAGATTATTTCTCTAAAATGTGTCTAATGTGTGTTGATTTTTCACCATCTTCATTGTTACTATTCTGATCCAAGCAACCATCATATTTTACCTGGACTTTTTCCATTCTAACTGATCTCCATACTTCCTTTTACCCCTCTGCAGCAGCCAGAATGATTCTTTTAACCATAAATTGGATTATGTCATTCCTCTACTCTGTACCCCAATAGGCTTTTGACTTTATTGGATTTAACTTCAAACTTCTAACGATGTCCTACAGGACTTCTGTGATCGATGCCCTGTTACTACCATGACCTCAACTCCTAGCATTCTTCTTCCTCGCTCTCAACCTGAGTAATTGATCTATCTCCTTGCTGTTCCTTGAACACACTAAACAATTGTTCACCCTCCATCCTCGAGTCATTGTACATGCTGTTTTCTCTAAGCAGTACCTTCATTGGCTAGCATATATATAATATATATATATATATATAAAATACTTCTTCATACCTTCCATCATTCCCTATATCTCTGACCTTCCTTTATTTTACTGTATATAATTTACCATCACTTGATGAATTATAGATCTGCATATCGTATGCCTCTTCCCATTAGAACATAAGGTCCCAGAGAGGAGAGACCTTTTTTTTTAAGTGTTTTATTCTAAGTGCATGGAAAAGTGAGAAATACCACAAACTATGTGCTCAATAAATGATAACCTGAAAATGAATCTTTCTTATCAGCATAAGAACATATTATGTATCTTCCAACTTTAAAAGTATTTATTTAACCTGATAATTCCTCTAATTACTACCTCATTTATCTTTACAAGTTGAAAATAAAAATTTTTAAATATTGGTTATATTCACTGTTTCTATTTTCTAATATCCCACACTCTTCAGTCAGTGATAAGACTTTATCATACTGACCTATAACCATTGTTTGACATCCTTGATTATGCACTCTTTTTTTTTTCCACTTTTTCTCTAGGACAGAACTACCTCTGAATTTGCTGCCTACTATACTGGCCAGTTCTCAGTCTCTTTTGCTGGTTGTTTCTTCTCTCTTGATATGTAAATACTGAAGTAAACTAGTGGGGTTTTTTTTCATCCTTTCCATTCCCTCTCTCTCTCTCTCCTCTCTCTCTCTCTCTATATATATATATGTATATATATATGGATGTATATGTATATATACCCCTTCTTAAGTCATATCATCCTATCTCTCTTTAGAAATTATTTTACTAAAACTCTAAAATTTAAATCCTAACTTCTCTTTTGAATTGCAGACTTACACACTTAACTGCCTACACTTCATCTCAACTTGTATGTCTAAGCATTAAATGGTTATTACATTTAAGTTTTAATTTTTTTCCCAAACGTGATATATAACAAGCAATTCCAATCTCAATAATGAGTATCATTGCCCTTTCAGCTACTCAGGTCATAACTTTAGTGCTATTATTATCATGTTAAATATATCCCAAACCTAACCACTTCTTTTTTTTTTTTTTTTTGATAAATTTATTTATTTTTGGATGTGTTTGGTCTTTGTTGCTGCATGTGGGCTTTCTCTAGTTGCGATGAGCGGGGGCTACTCTTTGTTGTGGTGTGCGGGCTTCTCATTGCAGTGGCTTCTCTTGTTGTGGAGCATGGGCTTTAGGTGTGCAGGCTTCAGTAGTTGCAGCACGCGGGCTCAGTAATTGTGGCTCACGGGCTCTAGAGCACAGGCTCAGTAGTTGCGGCTCACGGGCTTAGTTGCTCCGTGGCATGTGGGATTTTCCAGGACCAGGGCTCGAACCCATGTCCCCTGCATTGGCAAGCGGATTCTTAACCACTGCACCACCTGGTAAGTCTCTAACCACTTCTTAACTCCATCACTAATACCAAACTAGCCAAGCCACCGTCATCTCTAATTTGTACTAGATCATTAGCACACTACCTGACTTTTCTGTTTCTTCTCTTGCCCTCTCCTAGGTAAATCTCCACATAGTCCCAGAAGAATTCTTTTAAAGCAGAAGTAAGATCATGTGACCCCCGAGCTCTCAAACATTTCAATGACTCTGACTTAACATCCTATCAGTTTCCAAGGCGTTCAATGTATTTCTGCCCCACTGAGCTTCCTTTCTTTCCTTGGGCATGGAAAGCATGTTTCCTATTTAGGATACAAGTTTTGCTTTTCCTGTTCACCCATTCTGTACTAATCCATATTTCCGTAGACTTCCCATGGCATACTCTTTCATCCTTTGTGCATGGAAAGCATGTTTCCTATTTAGGATACAAGTTTTGCTTTTCCTGTTCACCCATTCTGTACTAATCCATATTTCCGTAGACTTCCCATGGCATACTGTTTCACTTCCTTTGTGCATCTGCTCATCTTTTACAGAAGTCCACCCTCTTCGAATGATTTAATATGTGTTTCTTTCCCTCTCTAACCCTTACTCTTGCTGCACAGATAATTATATACTTAGTAATTTCTTTTTCATTTCTGTACTGGAGTATCAGCTTCAGGACCACATAAGCTTGTGTAGCACACAGTAAACTCTCAATAAATATTTGTTAAATGAGTAAAAGAATGAAAAGATGGATGATTCAAAAGCTACAACCTTGGCCAAAAACAAAGAACAAATGGCTAAATTACTTTCAAAACATCACATATCTCCCAGAAAATATCACACCCACTTTTAATATGATATATGTATTCTTTCCCAATAGTACGTATTTCTGTGTCTCTACATATACATGACCTCATGACTTCAGAAGCCATGCCAGAATAGTTGTGGTGGTGGGAAGTGAGAGAAAGAAATAGTACTGGACTATAACCAAATATGTTTTCCCCTTATTCTAACAAGAACTTTTCTTTTTAAAATATCTTATTCTCAAGTTTCTAATTAAAGACTATTTTTCTTACAGATCACTACTATTCTTATTTAAATATGAATTATACCAGCTAGGTGAACAAACCATATTTTAATTAAGAAGATGTGACAAAGAGTGATAAGGTATAATACAGATCTAGAAAAAAATTAATCTGTATATTAGAAAATTTCTTCTTTACAGATCATATAAAGGGAGTGTTTGAAAGATGACACAATTCATTATGGTTTATTGAGTATAGTTTGCAGAGAATGTAAGGAGCAAAGTAGTACATTAAGCTGTAAGTCAGAAAATAGTGACTAGTTCAAACTGAGTCACTAATTAGTTTTGTGACCTGTGGCAAGTCACTTAACCTCTCTGGATCTTAGTTTTCTTATCTATAATATAAAAGTGTTAGATTCAATTATCTCTAAAATCCATTCTATGTCTGAGATTATATAAGAATTTGAAAAAATGTCTCTGGGGACTCAAAGTGATACATGCTATCCCTGTCTATTAATGGGAAAAATATGAATTTATCAAATTGGTTCAGTTAACTTTAGACCTTAGTCAAGCTAAAAGTTTGAATAAATTGATTTGAAAAGTCTGAACAAATTGAATAGACATACTGACTAAAAAGCAATTAGTCTATGTGAGTTTCAGTCCAATTTTTTATATGAAGCAGTGATAATATAATAATAAAAGAAAATCCAAATTTTATCCCTACTAAACAACTTCTTTATGAAATAGTTAAGAAGTTAAGTTGTGGGCTAAATTGTCCTTGAATATAAAATATATGGATGATATTCCCATAACATTCTTTCCTCTATCTGGTATTAATATTAAATAATCTTGAAAATGTGAATTGAGAATTACTTTTCTGTATTGTCCTCCAGTAACAGCCTCAACCCCACTCTTTCAAAATCTCCTACTTTCTCTCATCATATCCCCTTCCTAACAGAATAAACGTCTCATTCATTTTACTTTTAATGTCATTCTGAGGATATTTTTGTTGTATCAAGCTACTAAAATCTTAATGATAAAGAAAAGTTTTCTTTATCTTAATGATAAAAGTAAATGATAAAGCAGAATTTTAAGAAAGGAAAAATATTAGTACTGATAAAATTATTACTAAAAAAAAGTAAATAAGAGTTTTCGGTTCTGCAGACTATCTGCTAGAACTAGATGGTCTTTTATGGTAGTAGCTACAGGTGACTACTGAGCTCCAGAAATGTGACTAGTCCAAACTGTGTGATGTAAGTATACAATGTTCACTGGATATCAAGACTTAGCCACCCCCCAAATTATAAATATATCACTAATATTTAATATTGAATAAATATTAAAATGATAATATTTTAGATATTGGGTTAAAATAAAATATATTATTAAATTTCATTTACTTTTCTAATGCAGTTAGTAGAAAATCTAAATTAAAATGTGATTCATATTGTATTTCTATTGGAAAGCTCTGACATAGAATGTTAAATCCTAGTATGTTCTTATTACAGTCATTTGAAGACTTAGAGATAGTACTAAAGGTCATCAAAACAGTAAATTTTGTTTTCAACCAAAATATTTATCAGTAACCTGTTATGGCACTTATGCAAAGGTTAACATAAAAAGATTTAAAGAACACACTGTCATATACTTCGTGCTATACATGTGTCACAAGTCTAGTATTTTCACTATACAGAATGGATTAACCCAACTGAGAACGATTGTCTTTAAAATATTCCTATATATTGGGTTTTTAATTTTTAAAGTTTCAGAAAATGCTTTAATGCACCCTTCCATGTAGGTTTCTGCCACATAGAGTTTTAGTAAGTTATGGTACTCTAAAATAGGACACTATAATATTTAGAATATTATATTACTTGCATAAAATAATCCAAAACAATAAAAAGAAGCAATTGCTAAAAATGAAATACATCTTATTCCTCCAAATTATGAGCACTGATGAAAATAAAATGTTTAATTTTGTAATTCCATTCAGTACCTTTCATTATTCACAGACTTACCAGATATCCTTTAATAGTTTAAAGTTATCATAAAGTGTGACTTTTTATTAGGTATATTTTAGACTTCATTATTTTATGAAAAAACATACTTTCATCATATATATGTATCCATTCTATTTCTTCATGAAAACTAACAAGATGTTTGAAAAATATATCTTCAAATATCAAAATATTTTTGAAGAGATCTGTGACAGCAAAAATGACTTTTTCCAACAATGAGTAGAGATGCTGAATGTTTCTCTGAAGAAAATAGATATTTAATCACAATCAAATGGATGTTTTAAAAGTGGAGCAATTTGGGTTTTGGATATTTACATAGATTCTTTTTTATTTGACAAGCACGATGCTTGGTCAGGTTTGCTTCAAAGTTGACATAAGTTTGCACAGTACCGCTAAGAGAAATCATTGTTGAAATAAAAAAGAAAAGAAAAGAAAAGAAAACTAGAATGAAAGCACAGTCACTATGGAAGATTCCTGAGTTTTGCTTTACAATTAATTGAATTCTTGAGAGCTATCACCCACCTATGAATTTATAAAAATTGTTACTCTGAAGTTTAATTCTTTATTCCATTACACTGATGGTTTCACCATCTGCAGATGGGTATTAATAACCTTACCTAGTGTTTCATTGAATTTCTGTGCGTGTTAAATGAGATAATGTCTATAAAGTACTTAGCATAATCTCCAGCACACATTTTAGCTTTCACAGTTTCAGCTTGCAACCTAACTCTTACAGTACAAAATACAAGTGTCTCTCATTTTATGAAGGCATTGATAGGATAATTTTATTTTTAGAAAATATCGCATATCTACTTTTATGCAGTTTGGTTTCATTGGAGTAACTATAGAGAAGTCATCCTAAAATCATTTATATATTCATGACTTGATTTTTATAGTAAGGCATATGAACAGTTGGTATAGCATCTCATTCCAATATATCTTGAAAACAAACAATCTTTAGAATATAAAATAGAAGATCATGGATAGATTAATAAATCTGAGTATTTGGTGAGGGGGATGGATTTGACTCTCTTTTCTTGACATACTGTCTGCCACTGCTTGCTGAATGGGAGATGGCTCTCTAATTTACTGGGGAGCTCTAATTTAAAATTTTTCAAAAAAATTGTATGTCCCTGGAGAAACTAGCTTTCTGAGCACCATAAAGATGAGGTAATCTCACCCCTCAGAAAACCAAACCCTGCATTTTCATTTCAAGCTGTTCACTGGTACAGCAGAGATTAAAAGCTTTTGACTCACAGGAAATGCTTCTTCTTACTCAACTAATTATTTGTTATCCACTGTGGGTGTTATACAGTGTACATTAGAATATATATTTTGGCTGCGCAGACTTATTTTTCTTTCAATTATAATTTTACCTGTATTCTAGTGAGCTGAGTTTTCAATTAGCTAATGTACTGTTATTGATTTATGTGCACATTTTTCTTGGTATTTGCTTATTTGCTAATTTTTTTTCTTTTTAATAGATAGGGAAAGATAGCATTTATCACTTTGGGACATCAAAGAATTTTTTTTTAAATCATAGTATTTCAGACATGAAATGGACTTAATATATAATTGAATCCAACATTTTTATAGTATAGATGAGAAAACTAAGATCTGGAGAGGTTAACTGAATTGCCACAGGTCACAAAGTAATTAGTGGCTAAGTTTGAGCCAGTTACTATTTTCTGACCTACAACATAAGTACAAAGTCCTACTAGTTTTGCTTCAATATATTTTTCAAACAGTTCTCCTCTTCATTGTCAATACTACTGCCACATATGAGACCATAATGTCCTCATATAAAGGTTTAATCAATTTCATCTCAAGAGGTTTTCCCACCTTCATTTGTGCTATTTCACAGCTGTTGAATATATTGAGGATATATTCCTTTCTCCTTCTTATTCCCCAAATTATAATCTTAGATGAGGCAAAAGCTTTTATTAAACAGGACCAAAGCCAGAAACAATATATGAAAGTTAATATGACTAGTTATATATTATTTTTAAATCCACTAAGGAAATCTTTGCCATAACAAAAGCAAAAGATGAATGACATAATGGGAAAAAATGAATGCAGCACAGGTAGTATGTGACTAATATCCTTCATTTACAAATAATTCAGTGAAAGAAATAGGTGGTAGGAAAAAATGAGAAAAATATATTAAATAGATATCAAAGTGATGGGGATGTGAATGAAAGTCAATCCTTGTATTCTCTCCTTATCATGTAAAGTTTATCTGGTTGGGTTCAGTTAATGTTTATAAAACCCAGTTTACATTTCAGTAAAATGAGTCACAGAGAGGTTGAGTTGTTCAAAGTCAGCATGTTCCAGTTAGTTCATGCATGATCATCCAGGCCAGGCCAGGGTTCTGAGACATCTTTAGGTTAGAAGTGGTCAGTGAGCCTTAGATATTGGTGATATATATATATATATATATATATATATATATATATTTTATGATACTAATCCTTGAAATTCATGGTCCCAAAGTGCATTATTGGAGAGGGAGGTGAAATTGGGTGGAGGAAGCACATCAATTTCTGGAAACCTCTAGGACTGCTTTTCCCTGGACTCCCGTTTCAAAGCATATGACAAAAAATTTTGCCCCTCTTTATAACCAGAAGCCACAGAAAGACTGATGATAGGTAGATATAGATAGATTTTTTAATATGAAACAATTTATACGTTTGGTGGGGAAATTCTCCTGGCTGGGATATATTGAATTGTTTTACTATATCTTATGATTCTTTTTGATATCAAAATATCTCTTCAAATTTTAAGAAACTAGTTCCTATGCTTTGGAAATTTCTAGCAGTCAGGAATTTAATGATTTATTGAAGTCTGCCATTATGGAATCATTATATACTGTGTTTTCTCACAACGATTTAAGTTAATGTTTCCAGATGACAACCATCAAAAAAAAAAACGCATAAATAAGCAAGTACATAAAAATTTGTCAAGAAGATTATTTGTTTTGGTATTGTACTCAGTCTTAATGCTGTCATAAGTGTTAACAGGTGACACTAACTTAATTTATATTATTTTAAAAAATTCTTTTGGAATTGGTTTCCATAGAGGTTATTAATCCATACAACCAAATGATTTCACTTCGTTTGCTACTAAATTTCATTCCCTTTCACATGGACACAAAAACATTTGTAACATCTATTTTAGCTCAGAATCTGATAACAAATATCAGGTCTACTCTCTAATTACAGGGGCTTCATTCAGTGTTCATCACCCATATTCTGAATGCACTCATAAAATTAGTTTGGTGTATATGAAAAGAAAACAACTTCATTAAGAAAAATACGAATTTAACTCTGAAGACAAATAGAAACATTTTTTGATTTTTACAATAATAATTATTTTGAGTAAACAAAATAACCAATACAAATTATCTGACTTTTTGATGGATGGAGAGC
Organism: Orcinus orca; assembly: GCF_937001465.1. Classification (NCBI taxonomy): domain Eukaryota; kingdom Metazoa; phylum Chordata; class Mammalia; order Artiodactyla; family Delphinidae; genus Orcinus; species Orcinus orca. The sequence continues at coordinate 80,161,440 of NC_064565.1, forward strand.
TATAATTCTCTCAATGACATTCTTCAGTAATTTACTTTAGCATTTTATTCTTTGATTCTTCAAATAACCATTTCTCATTTTAAAAAAAGAATTTCTAAAAGGATGTAAATGATCCTTTGATATATACTTGATTTTTTTTTTTACAAAGAGAATTGAAAATTTTTGGACTATATTTCCTCTAAAATTATACATATTACCTTAAAAAATTATTTCTAATCAATCCTAATTTCATTATATATAATAAAGCTAAAAACTTTAGAAACTTTTTCTAAAATTAAGTATCTTTAAGTAAGGCTTACAACTATTTGAGTCTTTAAAAAAAAAGTTCTTCGTTACTAAGCTATTATATCATATCTACTAGAGACCTATAATTTATTCTAAAATTCCAACTAATAATCCAAAATGAAGAGAAAAATCAAAGTGTGATTTATTTTCTCTACATCAGATATTTTAAAATTTAAACACATAATGAAGTGGCAATTTCATTTTATCAAATAAAATGCACTTTCAGTTTCATTACTAGATAGACCAGCCGCTAACTTAGTATTACCACTGGCTCAGGCACGCAGAGGAAGTTTAATTTTCTCTTTGTATTCTGGTTGACTTCTTCCCCTCCTCCTTGCACACCTGGAGTATTATAAATGCAAGATTGCATTACATTTCCTCTTCTGTAACTTCTTCTCAATCAAAGCAAGTACAACAGAAAGAGAGTAACCATTTCCTACGGTAACATGCCTCCAACAGTTTATCAGCTCACTGTGGTATCATACCTTCCAATAATCTCAATGCAAGATATCTTTACAAATGGGTCCTGTATATTCTTTACACCATGAAAGTCATTAGCAAGGATAATTAACTGAGACTGTGGTGATGAATAGAGCTGCATTACTGATCAATGTAATAAAGAACAGAAGCCACTAATTACAGATATAGAGCCTTGGAGCTACCGAGAAATGTAATTTAACATTGCTGCCCAGATTCCACACAGATTAATATAAGTGCACAATTAAAACAATAAGGTCTTCCCACAGATAATGCTTTTGGGATCATTCCAGGTGTAAGAAAATGTGCCCATCTGCATGAAGTGGCTTGTGATCTAGTAAGTACAATGCCTTAAGAAAAACTTCTAAAAAATTAAATATACCTAAATATTTTGCTAGGTACTCGCATCATAACCTTGGTCTTCTATCACGTAGTTTAGTAATTTCTTTGGATTTTCAAAAGGTTAAAAATAGTTTCACCTTTATATGAGTATACAAACAGCATAAATATAAAAATCTTTGTATCCATAGAGTTAGTTAGAATTGTCTGTTCCTTAGATACAAAGAAGGCATTTTTCAACTGCACAGAAAGTAGTAAGTTGTAGAGCAGTGTTTCCCAAAATTACTTGATGATAAGAATTATACGAGGCCCTTGTTAAAATTCAGACTACTGGAAAGTACCCTGGGCAACGAGAATAGGATCTCGAAGGGGAAGGCTTAGGATAGTGATTTCAATGAGCGCTCTGGATGATTTTTATCATTGGGCAACTTTGGTGCAGTAGAAAGAAATTGGTTTGGGGACTTTAATACTGGTTCTTTGAATCCTGAACTACCTTTTCATAGATGTGTACCCTAGTGAGAGCCATTTCTTCTCTCTTAGTCTCAGATTCTTTATTTTTAAAATATGGAAATATATTATCAGTACATATATTAGAAATGTATATAACTTGCCTATTAATGTGTTTGTACATTGTACACATGCAGCAAATATCAGTTCCCTCACACTTTCTTCTTACCTTTAAGGGTTCTTTTTATTCAGTAAATATATATATAGTCTCACTAAGAGTAAGGAAACTATATATGTATGTTTCAAATCTATTATAAAGAAGAGGAAGTAAACTCAGGAAAACAGCCTTCTATTGGTCTTCCTGGCTTTTGTGTATGACAGCACCAAATGAACATATCTGCCTGGACAGTGCCCTTCTGTCATGCTTAGAATTTGGTAGCTGGTACATCCTCTAGTTTTAAGTCAAGAGAATTTTAACATAAAGCAGGGGTTTACATCCATTTATATAAAATCATTTGTGATAACATTCTACTGCTAGCAAAAAATTTTAATAACATCAGGTAACATATATAAATTTTAAAAAATTATCATTAAAAAGTTATCATACATAATATCAGCAACTATCCAAGTATTTAGAAACAGCTTCTCATTATTATTACTTTCATGGAATGAAAGAAAAATGTTTTGGAGTCTAGTACCATAATTTGGAGGCAGACTCAAAGAGATAATAATTTAAAAATGCTTATCACTGAGTTATTTTGCTATGATTATCTTTTTGCTTCTAATAAGATTATAACTGATATGGTAGCCTCTCAAAATTGTGTCAATAAGAAGACTTGCTGGAAAAGTTTCCTCTTAGAAAGGGAAAATGCGGTCTTTTTCTCCAAAAGTATAATCCTCATCCTTGACTGGTAATTATACACCTATTTACTTGACAAATATTTCTTGATGACACACATATAGGCCAATTGGAGAAAAGAAAAATTATTTCGACACAGAAGAGGTCATAAGGATCTTCAGTTCTACAAGTTATGCACATACATTTTTACAAAATGGCTCAATGATTGACAAAGAAAGGCACAACTGTGAATTCAGAGGAGGGCTAGATTACATACAGCCTGGATGACCAGCTAGGCACTATAACACTTCATAATTTATTTAATGGTGTAAGTCAGTTCATAGCTAACTGAGCTAATAATTAATAACAATTGGGCTAAATAAGAGCCAATAATACCAAAAAAGGTGTTTCCTAGCTTTTGTTTTATATTTATGTAATTTCCTGATATATATACCCACTGGTCAAATTAAGCCACCTCCAAAATAAAGTTAAATAAAAAATTAAAAACAATATTTTGAGTTACTCGTTAGCTCTTTTTTCTTTACTATTTTGCAACTTCAACACCAACCCATTTAAATTTATTTGTATTTTGACAATAATAATTCCATACATACATGGAGTTGCTTTTCACTATTCATCATACTGTCCACCTTTTATCAAACTGGCTAGTTTAAACTCTCATGCAAAAAATATCTTCTTACCATAGACTTTACTATCCACATTGTTTTTAATCTCACTCCTCGTAAAGATGCACTAACTCAATGACAATGTCAGGCTAAGCTTTTGCAATAAATTAATGAACAAAACAGCCCATGGAGTTTACTTCTTAATGGAGAGACATAAACAACAACAACAACAACAAAATATTACCTTAGAAAGTAATACGAGTGATAGAAATGATAGAGCCACATAAAGCAGATGATGGCTGAGGGAGAGTAGAGTGTTAATTAAAATAATCATGATAGGCCTCCACAGGATTGTCGTACTTGAGTAAAATGTGGAAGAGGTGAGGGACAGAATAATCCAAGCAGAGACAAGGACTAGCGCAAGGACCCTAAGGTAAGAGCATGTACAATGTATATTCAAAGGTGATATTTAATATCAAATAAGTTACTAATAGAGATAAAACCTCTAAGTCATGATGCATGCAAGGTATGGCTACTGGGCTTCTGCATTGAATTTATTACTTCAGAGCTTTAGGCTTCTAGTCAAACCACAGATGCTCATATCTCTTTTCAATTAACTCTATTAATCCTCTTCTACTCTGGAAAAGAATCCAAAATTTTCAGCCACAGAAAAGCTATTCTGTCATGAACTCTTTTTGAAGATGGAAGACAAACAGAGAAAAATGACAGGATAGTCAAGGCGTATCCTGAATGTTTGAAGCAACAAAAGTAACAGAGTTGGAAAACACCAGTTCCAATTTAACAGTGATGATATCCTTTACCCAGAGACATTGATATTCCCCATATCATTCTTTTTATGTAAATCCTAAAAATATAAATAAACAGCAAACAAAATGCAACTTTTATAATTATTTTGCCTCAGACTCAATGATTAGCATGGGTTCAATTTTTAAAGAGATGAAAAGAACAGAAAGAATAATAAAAGATTGGGAGTTGTAAACAATAGCAAAACTAGGTACCTGAGGCAAAATCATTGAATTAGACATAAAGGAAAGCTTTGAGTTTCCAAGAAGTCTGTAAATGGAAAGTTTTAGGCTCTATCATTCTCACAATAGAATAATAAGAGCATTCTCTGCTATTAGCTTCAGCTTTTTTCTAAAAGTACCACTTTATAGATCTTATTATTCTCCCACAGATAATTTCTATGTCTAGTAAAACAGAGAACATTACAGAGGTATGACAATATTTTATTGCTCTTCAAAGGCTAAGAAAAGTATTTTTAAAAGTTCAATATTATAAATCAGTGACTGGCATAGAGTAAATATTCAATAAATGTCAGCACCTTCTCAACACCTTTTCTTCACTTGTTCTCATTTTATATGTGCAACTAATTATACAGTTATTTAGAGATTTCTAATGAGGCTCTCCCTTGTGCATTAAAAAATGGGTTGAAATAACATTTGATAGAAATATATTCCGTAAGTGGTTCTGTGTTACTGTCAATAGTGTACTGCTTCTGCCCCTAGACACAGAGATGCAACACCTCTCAGAGGCTCACTTATTACCATATCTAATTAGTTTATTTACCTTAATTAAAATTTTGGCAGGTTTTATTCAAAACCTCACATTTTAACTACACAATAAGAAATTTATAGGTACTTATAGGAACACTGAAAAGCGTAGCTTGAGAAGAATATGAAACCACTAAGATAAAGACACCCCTTAAGGAGTAAGGAGATTAAGAAGTCTTAAAGCTAAAGGGTCTAGTCAAGGCTTCAATAGCTCACCATCAGCAACCCACCCTCCTCCACCAAGTAGTCCTTCACCCTGCCTGTGATAGGAAAAAAATGTTTAGATCAGTTATTTCAAGCAGTCATGAATTGTAGAGAAAGCACTGGAGTTTCAGTTATATGCCAAAAGATAAAACATCTTTTTAAATGCCCTTTCTTACTCACTAATTGCTTTATGTGTTTACTATTTAAAATGCCTACAATATAAAAAAAGTTTAGTAAAGAAGAAAGCAAATCATGAGAAAGGAAATAATATACTCAGGGTTAAGATTAGCAGTCAGAAATGCCCACTGTAAAGTCCTGAGTAGATGTAGAGATGTACTAAAATGTTGACTCTAAAATTCCTGGTGGTCAAAGCAATCAGCATAAAATTCAGAGATATAGCCTCTATAAGATTAGAGAGGCAGGGACAGAGGGGAGCCGGTGTTTGAAAGAGATATATCTTCTACTGATAACAGAGGCCTAATAGAAATGTCTCCTTTGGGATACTGTAAAGAAGAAGCTGTTCCATATATTGACTGATGTCCTCAATAACATTCACACAAAAGGAAAGCTAACAAGTTTCTTTTGATTGTTTATTTTAACATCCAGAACAAAAGCTGGTGGTAAATGCTTATGTGCAATTCAGAAAGCAATTCTATCAGGGGCTAAGACATTGCTATCCAAGTATATAGTTCCTTGGTTGTCTCAAACCCAGATTTAGTCCATTGGGATCTAAGAGACAATAACCTTTTTAGGTGTAGAAAGTGCATTCATCATGATGGGAAGAATGTCTTTATTTCACTCTTTCAAAAGTTACAGGATTAAAAAAAAAATTTAAGGTAATTCCCCAAATTAAGCTCCAATAGAAGTAATATCATACTTCTGTAAAGTATGTCAAACAGTATGATGGTTTAATGATCAGTGTTCCAAAAAGGGAATCACCATGAGAAATTGCTGTTTTGAATTTTTTCTTCCTGAGGCCAAAGCAGTAGTAGCATTTTTATCTGGCCATATTCTCTATCAAGGTTCACTTTGAAAACTTCAAAGGCCATATTTGGAAATAGAAAATATCTCTCATTTTCATTCCTCTTCCCTTTGAGCCAGCATGTAAAAATGGCAATCCTTTTAATCCCAGGGAAAAATACTTTTAGACAAACTATGTAGGTGTTCTTTTTTTTCCTGGGAATATATTAAAATTAATGTAGAAGAACTATTATAAGTAATGCATTGGCACAGTAAGGCATTAAAAACAGAACAGGTAGAAATCATCATAGTTCTCTACCAATTTAGACTTCTTACATTTAAGACATGACACATTAATGGAAGCCTTTAGGGCAACAATAAAGTTAAATAATATACTCAAAGATAAAATGATCTAATTTTTCCTTTTAATAACAATTACTCTACATATTACTAGAGACTATAAAATAGTAATAGATCGATTTAGGATGCTGGCATCTTATATGAAATATATTCCCATTGTATATGAGTGCATTTTAGTTCCAATCTTTTTTTTTTTTTTCTTTTTCCAGCATCAAGGGACTGCTGCTTTGGGAATAAATGGGACACCTACATGAGGACCATAAAACACCGAGTTTTGGCAACCAAAATTTTCCATTCATCTTATGATTTCAGTGGTTTCATTCAACTTTCTACCACCTCACTGAAAAGCAGGGCAATGGTGAGGAAACTACCAAGTGTTATCTTTGAACTAAGGAGTAACCTACTTTAAAGTGTCCTGCCATTAGTTACAGATAACCTAATATATGTTCCTGTATATTTTTATTATTATTTTTCCTGTTACAAAATCTTCAGAGAAAGAATTTCTTAGAGTAAGTTTTTAATCTAAAATTCTCAAATTTGCTTTTTATTGCTACCAGTACCACCTTTCAGATAATTTTTAGTAGATTACTATGTGAAGTTTTACAAGTTAATATATTCTTATATAAGACAGAAATTTCCCAGGATGGTATTAGCATTATTGATATATCATGGCAAAACTGATTAGACAACATAAATCTGAATAATCCTTTTATACATGAAGTAAATAGCCATGGATATAAAAATAATATTATTGGGCTTCCATAGATATTATCTTAAATATTCTTTATACTTATTAACAGATTTTTCTGAATACTTGACTCTATGTGCATTTTATATTAATATATAAACCAGATTAATCTAATTTCTCTAAATCCTAAGAAAATCTCCTAATAATATTCAAATTTTAGATTTTACAACTAGCCTGAATTTCAGATTCTGCAATTCCCAAATCACTGAAAATCAAAATGTTTTCTAACTTATGGCAAAATCTGATATGAATAGACTCTGATGCTGTATATGCAGTCTTTATTAATCACACTTAGTTTGAATATTCATATATTTTGCTGCCAAAATATGTGCTCAACCAGATTCCTCAATGGATATAACATGTGCAATTTATTACCTTTCTTAAATGCAAAATATTCAGGCTTCTGTTCCCAGGGGATACTGGGCCTGGATAGATATATCACTGTGGGTAGACAGATACATTAAATGGACAAGTTGAATGTAAAATAAATGGAGTAATCATTTTAACCCACTGAATAAAATAATAATTTATGAAACCATACTGATATAAACAAATGCGTAAAGAGAGAGCTCTCCTTACAATAGGAAGCTAGTTCATATATGTACATATATTATAATATAGTATCATATATTGTATTGTATATATAATGTGTAGTTATAATTATATATATAAATAATATACATAATAATATATAATGAATGTATGTATTATAAAAATATATACATATATAATTATAAAATCATCAATGGTTGATAATACTTGTGACTGAAAAGTTGATGAGCATCAAGATTTTTAAATAGTTTCAAAATATCTTCTTACGATTCCTAAATTGATCACATAGGAAAATATAGTAAATTTATAGTGAAGAAACCTAGTAGACATCACCTTAACCATGTGACCAAATTTAATATCACCAATACTGAGACAAACCAGAATCATTTTCCTCTTGATTTCATTTATTGAGAATAAAAGACAAAAAAAATCTCTCAGAGTATTCTGCCACAAATGTATACAGTGAATTTGATTATGAAAAAAAATCGTATCAGAGAAACTCATATTGAGGAATATTCTGCAAAATAACTGATCTTTATTTCTAAAAAAAAAAAAAAGAAAAATTCAAGTCAGGAAAGACAAAGGCTGAAGAAATGTGCCAGGTTACAGAAGAGACATGACAAGAAAATGCCATACCAGCTCCTATAACTTTGATAGAGATGATTGGCAATGGAATTTATTCCAATCAAAAAGAAAGAAATAATCCTGAATATTATCAAGTATATGAAAATGGTGCTAATTTTGAAGCAAATGAAATGAACTTTTAAGGGAAATAATTTAATAAGACAAGTTAAAAAGTGCTCTTCTATGGCCACTAATGGCTGGAAACGGTAGAAGAAAAAGAAGCAAATATGTGAACATAATGGAAGAAAATGAGAGACAATAAAAGAAAATGAAATACAGGCAATTATGGTGAGGAAAATAAAAGTCATCTAGAAATATTGAGTCCTAGATATCCAGGAAACAATTAAGTGAGTTACTGTAGTATGGTATAAACATAATTGGTTTTAGCCAGTAGAAAAAACAGTTTGAAATAGTTAACATTTAAGAAAATTTAAATGACTCATTAGGAAGCAGAATATATAAAGTTTTGAAAAGTAAAGCAACTTTAAGTAAAAAATGCATGTTTTGTGAGAAACAGATCAGATCCTTGAATAATTTAATGACTCAGAGTCCACATTTGGGTCTCAAGCACATTTTCCTGATAAGGTACTTCAGTTGTGAAGGATTTTGCAATGTGCCCGTCATGTTAGTTTTATATATTTAAATAAATATAAATAAAATAAAGCATGAAAGAATGAAGGAGAAATTTTCTTCTGCAATGAAATATACATATATACAATTAGCTATTACTTCTATATTCTTTGTCATTAATGATAATGACCATCCAACAAGCCAGAACTGGAGATTAACTCTTTTGTCTCTCAGAATCTCCTCATTAAATCAACCACTTGGACATGATTTTTCTTCTTTTCATTTATTGTTAAAATAATAACTCAAAATTTTATAGTTTATCTAGTAGATTAATTCCTTATTTTCTAAATTTCTTTTCTGATTCCTACTTGATTCTTATTAATTCATCATTTCATCATTCACATTCCAGAAAGTCTTGTTTTTTCTTTAAAAAACTGTACTGATGCCCTCCCATTGCAAAAATTTCTTTAGTGGCTTCTCATTGCATGTGGAATGAGGTTCAATTCATTATCATTGCCTATAGTTTTGAATAAAAAAAAGTCAACACAGTTTTTAAAAAATTAAAATTCAGATGCTGGAAATTTTAGTTATCTTATAAGCCTTATATTTATACATGATCAGTGAACAGAGTTACATACTACTACAAATAATAATAATAATAACTATTATTATTATTATAGTTATTCATCTTGGCTTCAGTAGAGGGTGCCATTTCTGTAAAAAAAATGTAATTGGATTATAGATATTAAAATCACCAGATGGGGAACTGTGGTACTAGTAATGTTCTATCTTTTCTTTTTTTTGACAGCTTTATTGGAGTATAATTGCTTTATAATTGTGTGTTAGTTTCTGCTTTATAACAAAGTGAATCAGCTATACATATACATATATCCCCATATCTCCTCCCTCTTGTGTCTCCCTCCCACCCTCCCTATCCCACCCCTCTAGGTGGTCACAAAGCACAGAGCTGATCTCCCTGTGCTACGCTGCTGCTTCCCACTAGCTAGCTATTTTACAGTTGGTAGTGTATATACATCCATGCCACTCTCTCACTTCATCCCAGCTTACCCTTCCCTCTCCCCGTGTCCTCAAGTCCATTCTCTATGTCTGCATCTTTATTCCTGTCCTGTCTCTAGGTTCTTCATGTTCTATCTTTTGATCTGAGTGCTGGCTATATAGGTCAGTTCAGTTAGGGAAAAGCCATCAAGTGTAAAATTATGGTTTTTGCAATTTTTGGTATTATATAATAATAGTAAAAATGTTAACAATTGTTTGGAGATTTAGGGTAAAAGGTACAATAAAGAGGAGGGAAAAGGGATGAAAGAAAATATATATTAATATATTCTCATTTTAATTAAAAATCCCATGAAAGATCTAAATTTTCCATGTATGATTGTTAATTTAAGGTTAATTTATCTTAATGATTATCATGAGGTTCTTATAGTAGCACTTAAATTACACATAAAATATATAATCCTAATATAGCTATTTATTTTCTAATCAAGAACATAAACCTTCCAAAAATTCCCTTCTACATCTTTATAGCTGAATTTATTTCTCTGATTTTTTTGTTTTTTTTCAAAGCGTGTCCTTCAATACAGAAACCGATACTGCATTTATCCGTATTTATTTAGGTCTTTCCTCAGCCCTACTGCCAACCCATGTGTCTTATTCTTAGCTCAGTGAGCTGGCACTAGTTTTGTACCTCAGGATGTTTACTCTGGCTAATTTAGCTAGTGATCTTCTAATGTCTGGTGTTTGGCAATAAAGTCCCAGTTGGAGTTTTCAACAACAGCAGTTTGTATTTAGTTTCTGAATCTCTGTTTTATAGTCTTAGTACCTTCCCTTCTACTACATGAAGACAATTGCTCCTAGGGACACCTGAACCTGAAATGAACTGAAAATATTTTACAGCTTTCAACTTGCCAGCAGTAGAAGAAATATTCATACCAATCCCAGCACTCTGAACAGCTGTTGCTATAAGGTGATGTTGCTAAAGAATCCCAAAATAGAACAAGGCAAATACCATCACTACAAGGTTTCCACTATGTTTTGGAGATATCCAGCTGGAAACTTAATTGTAATTTAAACAGAGAATGCAGAAACAGCTTTCTTGCATCTATTCACCATACTTTTATTGAATTGGATAATTTAATCAATAAGTCACAATACTCTCTAGTGCTGTGCTATGTAAAATTCTGGGAGCAGAGAAATTTGATCTTTGCTGCCTGTTTCTTCCATCTTCCTGTATTGCATTCCTCTAGGATTTAGGTAATATATCCCCCATTCTAATTAAGTCTTTATACACATGCAATCTATTTTCTGTTCTTTGTGTTAGCACCCTACCTCCAAAAACCGCCAGGAACACCGCTGTGTTTATTCTTGTTTGCAGCATTAGGGCATACATACGGTGAAATGTGAGGTGTCTTGGTAAGAAGGTGTATTAGAGTTCTCCAGAGATTAAGGAACGGTCTTGTTTTTGTCTTTATCCATAAAGATCAAAGAATGGTCTTATCTGAATTTGAGGTTCTGTGAAAAAGTTTATTTTCAGCAGGAGACGCGGAAACCTAGCTGTGAGTGCCAGGACAACTTGAAGCAACACCAAGGCCTGGCTGAGAGTTATGAGGCCACAGCCTGCATGTCAGGGGCTTGCTCTTTCTCACTTGTTTCTATTAAAGAATGTTAATAGAATATTCCATTGTAAAGTATAAAATGTAAAAAGAAAATCAGAAAATTTAAGAATTCCTCATAAAGGTATTTATTCACGGATTCATTCATCTATTTATTTTTGGAAATTAAGGCAACACATTCAATTTCCTTGCAATCATATGATCTAAAGCATGTGTGGTGGTCATTGGCCAGAATACGATTTTTTTAAGGCCTTCTATAATTAAACTTCAGTTCAGAAATACATCATATTTAGTGCAAATTTGAGAAAACTTATTTCTGGCCTGAGCTCTTAACTCATGGTAAATACATCTTTACCTCATCAACCCTTGATCACACTCAATCACTGTTTCAGTGGCAGGGCATAGCCAGTTTTAGCAGCTTCTCTAAAGGTCCCCTGTTCTAATGTGGCCTGTCCAAGTAAAGTAACTGTGGGCCATGGTGGGCTCCTTTCTCTTCTCAGGCTGGGCTCTGCATGATGAGTGTCATAACTTGGCCAACTCCAATGCACGCTTATGCCCCTGCACGTTTTCCACCTCCACATCTTAATTCATGAACCATGTGTGCAATAATGCTTGATCCAGATCCTCCCAATGGCTGATCCCCAGTAATGGCTCTTCCATTTAAATTGGTTATACCTGGGTCGAGATCCAAGCTCTTCTCAACTGCCAAGTACTGGGGAGGAAAAGCTCCATTTACCTCTACCAAATCCACATCCTTAGGACTCAGTCTTCTTTTCTTTAGTGCCCCATTGGAGGTAGGGACAAAACCAATATCTATGACAGAGAGATCACATCTAGATACAAAATAGCTCACAATTCTTGTCAGTGTAATGTTATGCTTTTTAGCAGCATCTTTACTAGCTATGAAAGCATCAGATACTTCTGGTACATTCCTTACACTGATGGTCCCTTTGTCCTTGAAAATTGGAGGAAGTTTATTTAACTGCTCCAGGCTCGTTGGGACCAAACTGGCTCATGACTTGCATTGTTTTCCTGTCCTTGTCTTTACCTCAACTGGTACCATCTCATTATTAAAGTAGCCAGCATCTTTAGCAGCTTTCCATCTCTGCTCTGACTACAGGGTGTATTTGTTACATTTTTCTCTGCTAATTTTATGTTTTGCAGCAAGATTCTTTGCAGTAATTCCCATGGGGATTTGGAGATGCTGCTCTGTTAATGCTGCTCGCAAAGAATCTTCCAGCTTGAAATCTGATCAAAACTTGGCTCTAAAACGCACGTTTCTGACACAGTAAGGAGCCATATTTTTGGCTGTTCCACACAAGACAACTTCAGCGTCTTTAACACACATTTCCTGACATCCATTCACAATGGACTGGAAACCAGAGCCACAGAGTCTATTAACAGTGAGAGCTGAGGTCTCTTTCGGAACTCCCACATCAAACTGACGTGCCTTGCCAAGTATGCAGCATCTGAAGAGCTATTTGCCAGTTTATTATAAAGGATACAACTAAAGAACAGACAAATAGAAATGCATAGCGCAAGATATGGGGAGGTGGGGTGTGGACCTTCCACACCCTCTGGGCACCCACCTGTCCCAGCACTTTCATTTGTTCACCAACTTGAAGCTCTGATGGGTTTATTCTTCATTCATAACAGAAGGATTTGCAAAAACAATGGAATTCATTTTTAACAGTAGAATTTTTGTTAATCAAATTCTGGAGAGGACAGTATCATTTGATGCAATGGGAGTTATAGGTAGAAGTTTTAATCTGCCTCTAAAAATTTGGCAAATATAAGGTTAATCTCCCCTGCCCTCCTAGTATTTGCACTTGAGATTTTCTTTATATTTAGTTTCTAAGTTAAAGGAATCCTGAATGAGAGGAATTGAAGACACATGTTTAAAATATAAAATTATAATTTTCAGTGCCATCACTATATTATATTTTAAAAGTTCTATATCTTATGCTGCATTCATAATACTTCTATAGTATATAGTTTAAGAGCCATCTTATCTTACTCGATTGGAACAATTATTTGGTAAGTTAATTGAAAAGTAGGTTAAAGTAGGAATCATATACAAACAAAAAATGTACGCATACCTTAAAAATTTTATTTCAAGTTAAAACATACGCATGCATCTTTGAAAGTTAGTTTACTGATTTATTTTCCACATTTTGCATAAAAGACATCCTAAGGCCTCACACAACATCTAGCAATGGTTTCATTAGGTAAAGTAAGAAGGGCAGAAGGTGTGGAGCAAAAGAGAGGCACTTATTAGCCACAGTTATTCAGTTGGTATATTTTCAAAAGGGAATTGAAACCTTCAATTAATCTCAAAGATTATATGAAGACATATTAAGAGAGTTTCTGTATGTTCTATAAATAAAGTGGATATAGTCCACTTAATGAATAAGGCTTTTATATATTATCTGCAAGGGCTTATAATTATTTTTAAGTATTTTATAGCCTTATGTCATAAATCTTAGTGTCTATTCATTAGGTGAGTTTCTGTTGTTGTTGTTTGTTTATATATATATGTGTATATATGTCCTCTTTCCTTACTTAAGGTACCACTGCAAAGTATTTTGGGAAATTTAGAATAGAAAGCAGAATTCTCAACAGCAGGTCCATTTAGTTGGTTAAAATATGTTTATAACTAATCTTTTAAAATATATACTTGTAGAAATATAATTTTCAGACAATGTTCATCTATTATATATATATATATATATATATATATATATATTTCCCCCATAAACACCAATTATATGTTGACATCGATCCTACTTGTTAGCTATGCTGTCGGTCAAAACAGATCTGACTGCTCTGTAATGGCATTTGGCAGAAGTAAATGGAGATTAGGGGATAGAGAGATCAGTTCAGGCCTCCAGGACAATCTGTAGCTTTCAATTCCAGCCAATCAGTGACACCTGCATGTGGTAATCATTCTCCTTGGTTACAAGTGCTGGCAGAAACTAGAGACGTGTTTTTCAAGCTTAAGCAAAACGAGCTAAATATAAATGTGAAAATCCTCTTCATTGTAGAAGTTTCATCTTCTTTTGAGGAAAAAAAAAGGACAAAAAACAGGGTTGTTTTATTCATATTTTCTATTTTGTAGTAAGGTCAATTAAGCTTAAACACACCAATGAAGGATAAGCATGTTGGGGATAATATTTATCTTCTTGGGCCTATGACAAGAATTCAAACTGCAGTCCAGTATCCAACATGGGACTTTAAACGGCTGTGCTGGTGCCCACTACACCAGTCTCCTTTTTAGTTACTTGTTAGAGCTGTGTGAACCTTTCATCTTGTGAAACTTGCCAACCTCAGGAATATTTTATGAGTTACCAGCTTTGCAACTTTTGTAGAATACATTCAAACATCACTTTTACGGGCAGCAGAACTGTAAAATGTCTCTCCAAAGATTAAAGAAAAGTATATAAAAAGGAAACTATGGAAAGAAAACTAGTAGCATTCTCCCATCATTTCCCAGCAAACTCTTGTTTTCTCTAACTTTAAATGAAGTCAGGCCTCGACTTAGGGGTCAGCAGACCATCCTTCTGAGGTTATCATTCTCAATTGAATCTGTCTCCAGAAAAGCAAAAACACTATAGGTAATAAGCTTCTTCCATTTTTTTTATTCAGGTATTTAACTGCCATTCTTGGGTAAAATAAGATATTACTTTATAATATAGTATTTTTCTTTTTCTTTTCTCCTCTTTTCCAACTAGTTATCCCTAATCTTTTAACAAATTCTCATATAAAAATGTAATATTTATTTAATAGATGATGAAATATGCCAAAGTTTTTTTTTTTTAATAAAGATCAAAGAGCTTGTAAGAAAGCCACACTGTTTTTCCAAATGTGAACAGTAGTGCATTGTTATAATGCCTGTGGAAACCCAGAAGGGCAGCTAGATGCTAGATCTGGTGCATAGGATAAGCCTGGATTTAGATCTTGAATTAAACCCTTTTGAAAATTTGACCTCAGAAAGATTAAAACTGATTTTGTAAGCAGATTTTGGGGAGCATACCTACACAGTTGGCCTTACTTATGGCAAAAAGAGGAAAACTAATAATTATAGAACACCTAGTACATTCCAGGGTCTCAGAGTCACAGACAGTTTTATTTGCTATCTTATATCCATTCTCCTTCTAGATATTATTTGAGGTCAGTTTTAGAGTCTCCATGGGAATTTGCCCTTGGGTTCTTTCAGAAGAGGAGCATGCATGAGACAAATCAAGCAAATATTGAATGGTGAAAATTCAGAACCTGTCTATTGAATGAATGTCAGAAAATTTGGAGAATTTATAAGTGGTAGTTCTTTTTTCTCCTGAACTAGAAATTTAGGAGCTACTGCCATCTTGCTACCAGAAAGAGAGTCTGAGGGTAGTTGTTCCTACTCACTGAAAACAAAGTCAAGATAAGATCAGAGAAAAACCAAGACCTAGAATATTGTTTAAGCCACTGCATCAAGCTTGATCAGAAGTCACTTCTATCCACGGACTTTTCAAAGGATCAAGCACTGGATATGAAAGCCACAGCACAGCCAACTGCACCATATTTGTAAACTACGTGGCCAGCAGAAGCAACAGCACCCAACACTTCCTACTCCCCACATAGCAGAGAAAGTTAGCTCTCCCAACTTGCCTCTGTTAGAGTACACAAGATTTTATCAGCATGTTGTTCTTGAAAGGGAAGTGTCAGTTGTTTTCTTTAGAAGAAGATGGAAAGAGAGAAATGAGTAATTGCTGCTCATCTTTCAGATATAATAACCGGTTAACATGAGGACACGATTCACTGCAATATGTCTCACACACTATGAGTGGCTCAAACTGGATAAAACCATGGCTTAAAGCAGAAAGACAAACTGAAGGCCCACCCAATCTATCCAATTTACTTTAAAGTAATTATTAATAATCCCTTTAAAAATGATAAACCTGGAAAAAGCCTAAGCCAGACAGGATGCCAGGATAATAGGTATAAATCAGCACTGTCCTGCAAAGGAAATTATCAACAAAACAAAAAAGACAACCTACTGAATGGGAGAAAATATTTGCTAATGATATGACCAATGAAGGGTTGATATCCAAAATATATGAACAACTCATACAAGTCAACATCAAGAAAACCCAGTCAACTCGATTAAAAAATGGGCAGAAGTCCTGAATTGACATTTTTTCAAAGAAAACATACAGATGGCCAACAGGCACATGAAAAGATGCTCCACATTGTTACTAATCAGAGAAATGAAAATTAAAACCACAATGAGATATCACCTCACACCTGTCAGAATGGCAATCATCGAAAAGACCACAAATAACAAATGTTGGAAAGGATGTGGAGAAAACACTTGTACATTGTGGTGGGAATGTAAATTGGCGTAGCCACTGTGAAAAACAGTATGGCAGTTTCTCAAGAAACTAAAAATAGAACTACCACATGACCCAGCAATTCCACTTCTGGGTATATATCTGAAAAATACAAAAACACTAACTTGAAAAGGTACATTCATCCCAGTGTTCATAGCAGCATTGTTTACAATCACCAAGGTATGGAAGCAACCTAAGTGTCAACAGACAAATGGATAAGATGTGGTATATATGTATACAATGAATACTACTTAGCCATAAAAAAAGAATGAAATTTTGCCATTTGCAACAACATGAATGGACTTGGAGGATATTAGGCTAAGTGAAATAAGTCAGACAGAGAAAGCCAAATACTGTATGATATCACTTGTATGCAGATTCTAAAAAAGTAGAACTAGTGAATATAACAAAAAGGAAATGTACAGATATAGAGAAACAAACTAGTGATTACCAGTGGGGAGAGGGAAGGGGGTGAGGGAAAAGACAGAGGTAGGGGATTAAGGAGGTACAAACTATTATATATAAAATAAGCCTCAAGGATGTATTGTACAACACAGGGAACATAGCCAATATTTTATAATAATACAAATGGAGTATAACCTTTAAAAATTGTGAATCACTATGTTGTACACCTGTAACTTATGTAATATTATACATCAACTATGTCTTAATTAAAAACAAAAAGCACAGGACTGTCCTGGGAAACCCAAGATGTACAAATCATCTAGCTACAGGGAATAACAAAACTCATGGGTGAGGTATGTACAATGACCTGTGACCTTTGGCTAATATGTAACGAAAACATGACTTTATTAATTCACTTAGTAAACATCGTTGTGTAGACTATCATGCAGCACTATGATACATCATAAGAATAAAAAGATAACCAGAATAAAATTTCTTACCCTAAAATAACACGTGTTTATCAATGGAGAAAGACATATTTGCAGATAGTTATGACACAAACATAAGGTATTGGCAGGGATAAAATAAGCACTCAGATTGAGTACTGAACTCTGTTTGGGGAGGTGGGAGAAAAAGTAACCAGAAAAGCTTAAAAAAAGAAGTGAAATTTGAGCTGTATAACAGTGGAATAATATATATTTGGCAAGTAACTAAGAAAAAAAAGAGTTTAGTCTTAAGTAAGGGAATGAAAGACATGGAATCATGGGGTCTAAAATGGCTTAATAACTTTAGGTTAATTTTGTCATGAAAATATTAAATCTTTCTAAGACTTATTTTCACCAAGGTGAAATGACTAAGAATAATATTGAGAGGCATTTTAGTTAATAAATATATCGTATCTTTTCAGAATCCATTCCTTGGTAGATTTTCAGCAAATTCATTGGCACTCTAGGATTTCTAAGATTGAAATAAATTTACAAAGGTCAGTTTTTATAAGTGAATTTAAGAAAATATTTCTTATTTTCTACATAAAAAACTTTGATTTAAATCCTGGAAGCCAAAAGTGTTATATTTTATTGAAACTGGAAAAAAAATAAAAGAATAGGAAAGCAATTCCCTTAGGAATTAAAGAACATTTTTATTCCCCTTTTATACAGTATGGCAGTTTCTACTTTTAGTGTTCCTCTTTAAAATATAGAAGTAACCTCACCATGAAAATTTTATGTGTAGAACCAAAGAATAAACAGCTTTCACTGATTCCCACCTGTATGCACACAGAGCCAAAAGAGTCCTTTCACTTAATTAAACCAAATTAAATTTTAGAATAACTTTAGAAACACTTACCTTCAAAATAACTGAGGTGTGCACTTCTCTCTAAACCCTCTGCTTGCCAAGTTTTTCCCATTAGACAAGCTTTTACATTATGTCATTAAAATCCTTCTTCTTTACTTAGTATAAATTGTTCAACCCAGAGGTTGTTATTTTTACCTAAGTCCAACATGTTCTGATTTCTCATAATGACCTACTGTTCTAATCTCTTATTTAGTTTATGATGTACTTTGCTTTTATTCTAATACATGGTATTAATGTTTGGTATTTTAAATGTCTGGACCATTAAGTACATAATGAATTACACAACTTTTTTTTTTTTAACTTTCACAAATGAGTTAAATAGGAAGAGAAAAATTTAACACTATTTATGATCTATATAGAAATATAGCATAATGTAGAAATTTAATAACACCTTACTTTTGTGATTCTATTAATTTGCTGGGCTGCCATAACAAAGCATCAAAAACTGTGTGGCTTAAACAACAGAAAGATATTGTTTCACAGTTCTGGAGAGTAGAAGTCCAAGATCAAGGTGTCTGCAGGTTTAGTTCCTACTGAGGCCTGTGAGGGAGAATCTGTTTCTGGTGATTTGCATGCACTCTTTGGTGTTTCCTGGCTTGTATGTGCATCAACCTGGCCTCTGCCTTCATATTCATATGGAGGTATGTGTGTGTGTGTGTGTGTGTCTGTGTGTGTCTGTGTGTGTGTGTATGTCTGTCTCCACGTCCAAAACCCCTCCTTATTTTCAGGATGCAATCATATAGGATTAGAACTCCCCCTATTGAACTCGTCTTAACTTGATCATCTTCAAGGACCCTATTTATAAATAAGGCCACATTCACAAGCACTGGGATTTAGGACTCCAACATCTTTTTGTTATTAAACTCATAGGAGTGACTGGGTTTTGAAATGTTTTTCTTAAAGCAGACTGAGAAAATGCTTAACTGTGGGTCATCATGCCTGGGTTTAAATCCATCCCCTATCATTCATGAAGAAATCATATAATTTCTTCATGTTCTAAGCTTTTGCAAATATACCTGGGTATTTAGGCTCTGTTTTATCTTACCTGTATCAGGAATGAAGATAATATGTCAAGGAAGAAAAAACTGGAATGGAAACTTTTAAAGGGTCTTAAAGAAAAGCAGGAATATTAAGAAGAGAATAGAAATAAAGAAGTAAAAGGTGCCCAAGGAAAAGTGGTTGATATGGAAGAGTGACAAAGAAAATCCAATTTATAATTGGATTTGCTGAAGTTCATGAGATCTTACTTCTCGTTCTGTTGTCTGAGAGGTGCTAGAAGACAAGGCAATCAAGTAACAATCACAAACCCAGAGCCAGATCCTGGTTTCTAAATACTCTCTCTCCACTAATAGGAACTAGAATTATTTGGAGAAATGTCTGATTCCAGGCTGGAGCAGGAACAGTACAAGATGAACTTGGATGATCTTGTTTCTGAAAGTAAGTACTCAAAATTGAGACACACAAAAAGGACACAGAAGCCAACTTGAGGAACTCCCATGGCTAAATATGATGCAATTCAGCATCGAATTAAATGATAGTAAAGCATTATAGCTTCTTAAATGAATTAACTTACTATTATGCCATATTTAATAGTTTATATATCTATATTTATATGGAAAGCCCTTTCTTATAGTAGAGACTCAAGTAATAAATAAGAAAGGAATGAAGAGACCCAAAAAATCACCATTTAACAACTATCAACATTAATTGAAGCAAGACTCATCAATGGATACTAAAAGAAGTGAGTGATATTTTGAGGTGTCACAAAATATTTATACGATCTCAATATAACTCCTTACAAGATAGTGAAAAAAATTGACAGGAACAACTTCATAAAGTGATCAAGTTAACATAATGAATCATGAAACATTTCAATAACATATGCTAACTGACATAAGACATTGAGAATAGCACGATATTGCTTCTGTGGTGTTCCTGACAAATAAAAACATCTATAACCTGGACATATCAGAAATTCCAAAGAGAGATGCATTTTATGCAAAATTACTGTTCTCTAAAAAATAAAATTAAAAACAAAAAGTTAACCTCCCAAAATAAAAGAGACTCAAGAGACGTGACAACTGAATGCAAGGCATGATCCAGGATTTTCGGCATTTTCTGTCATATAAATTGCATTATTGGGAAAATTGTCAAAATCTGAATAATGTCTTCAAATTAGAGAATAATGCTGTATCAGTGTTAATTTCCTAGTGTTGTTAAGTGTGCTATATTCAATGAAATATTTACAGAGAAAGGGACATAATATCAGTAACTTATTCTCATGAGAAACAGAGAGAGAGAGAGAGATGAGGGAAGAATCTGGGTGAAGACTATACGAGAATTTTTGTATTTATTCTTGCAACTTTCTGTATATCTGAAATGATGTTAGAATTAAAAAATAAAAGTTAAAAGGTACTCATATAACCTCTTACATGGTAGAGAGTAAGACTTGAAGAAAGAGCAAAAGTGTTACTCTTGAATTAAGAGAAGAAAGAAATAGGTTGTAGCTTGTAAGAGTGAAAAACTATGACACAAGGGGGATAAAGGAGAATTTCAGCACCACTTGGACTTACAAGATTTGCAGAAATGGGTACACCAGGAAAGGGCAGCAGCAGATGCAACTGGGAAGTATTGCTTTTATGAAATTTTTCCAGGAGCAGAGAGCAAGAAACGTGAAGAGGTGTTTGCAAACAAGAAAGTGAACATGTTAGAAAATACATGTAACCTGAAAATGTGGGCTGAGAAAAAGAGGGTTTTTCCAGTGGGCTCAAGTCTTGAATTATGCATACAAGGGCGTGAGCTAGTGACATTTTTCTTAATATTTTTAATATAAGCATGATAGAATGATAGAATTGGCAAAGGCTAGAGAAAATGGGGTTACAGAAAGTATACATGTGCCCAGAGGGTCAACATGTCCTGGACTCACAGTAGGCTCACACTGGTATTTCTAATGGTTGTTGTGTTGTCTTAATGACAGAAGATCTTGAATTTCTGTTCCCTCATTGCTGTCACCTACTTGAGCCTTTTATTTCTTCTGACACCAAGCTTACCAGATTTTCAGCTTGTTTCTAATTTTGGAAAACCGAAGTCATCTACTATCTTTCTGATGATCTAGGGTACAGAACCATTTTGCAGGACTCAATTACCAGATTATAGGTCTTCACTTTGACTCTTGGAGCTTGAGTATCTACCTAAATTACTGCCTCTGTTAATTGGATGGACTCTATATGTGACCACATTTGAAAAAATATTTACTCCAACTTAATTTCATGGCCTTCATTTCTGTTACATCTTAAAGAACTTCAGCGACTCTCTTATAGTATTTAGAGCTTCAGTTAAAATTATAGATAAAGGGCTTCCCTGGTGGTGCAGTGGTTGAGAGTCCGCCTGCCAATGCAGGGGACACAGGTTCGTGCCCCGGCCCGGGAAGATCCCACATGCCGCGGAGCGGCTAGGCCCGTGAGCCATGGCCACTGAGCCTGCGCGTCCGGAGCCTGTGCTCCGCAACGGGAGAGGCCACAACAGTGGGAGGCCCGCGTACCGCAAAAAAAAAAAAAAAAAAAATTATAGATATCTGCCTATTGTCACGATTACTTTTTTGGATATCACTTTTTTGTTCACCCCGAACTTATCAGGCCTAACTTCTTACATTTACTGAGTTCGATGTATAAACATTATTTTATTATCCTAGGGAGAAAACTCCTTTCACCTTATTTTTCTAAAGAATATGTCAAAATATGATCTTTTGGTTCTTATAACAGAAAAAATTGGAAGTATTTCTATTTCAATATATTTTCTGGGTTCACTTAAGCTTAAATAGGCCAGTTATAATTTACATATTGTGTGAATATTTGTAAAATGTAGAATCTATGCATTTTATTATATAGACTGTTTTAGAGCTAAGTCAATTTACATATCTAAATCAAAATTTACTAATGTTTTATTTAAATTCAATCATGCTTTAAAATGCTCAGAACCATGACAAGGGTTAGATGATCTTATACAAATTTCCCTTTGCACTAACTATTTTGCAATCTATTAACGATATCCTAATATTCTAATTGAATATTGGAAATATACATAGATTGAATCTTAAAATGGTTATTTTGAAGAGACACATTTAAATATGATCAAAAGATGACATCTGTTATAAGGAATCAACGAAAAGTTATTGAACAGGTACCAACTTGTCTAGATAATTGGTTTTCATCAAGTTTCAATACAGAATGACACAAGTGTAGGCAATGACAGAATATTTGGAGCGTTGGTCATCCAAAAGAACTTGAAAATAATTTTCAAAATGCGTCAGGAGTTAAATCCACAGGGATGGTAACTGTGAATGATTATGTAAACATTCATCAGGGTAACTATCTTTCAGGGTTTCACATCCCTTGAACCACTGAGAACACAATTCCTATTTCTAGTTGCATGACTATTTGCAGGGTTTTTCAATTAATATGCTTCAAAAATATGAATTTCTGATTGTGCCATAATTATGCATAACCCAAAAGCACCACATAAGGATAAAAGATTTCAACTGATTTTTTAAATAAGAATTTATTTATGTCACACATGCACCCCAATGTTCATTGCAGCACTATTCACAATAGCCAGGTCATGGAAGCAACCTAAATGCCCATCGATAGATGAATGGATAAAGAAGATGTGGTACATATATACAATGGAATATTACTCAGCCATAAGAAGGAATGAAATTGGGTCATTTGTAGAGACATGGATGGACCCAGAGACTGTCATACAGAGTGAAGTAAGTCAGAAAGAGAAAAACAAATATCATATATTAACGCATACATGTGGAATCTAGAAAAAAGGTACAGATGAACTGGTTTGCAAGGCAGAAATAGAGACACAGATGTAGAGAACAAACGTATGGACACCAAGGGGGGAAAGTGAGGGGGGTGGTGGTGGTGGGATGAATTGGGAGATTGGGATTGACATATATACACTAATATGTATAAAATAGATAACTAACAAGAACCTGCTGTATAAAAATAAATAAAATAAAATTCAAATAAAAAAAGAATTTATTTATGTCATAGTTCTTTCTCAAAAATTGCATTATTGAATTTTACCTATTTATACATGGCATGCAGTTTAAATACCCAAAAATTCCAAAATGAAATATAGAATGCTTTGAATATTCAGATTAAAAATGTAGGTGAATAGGTAGGTTGATGAATGGATAGATGAATGAATGGATATTAGATTAATTGAAATATACATAGATAGCTAGATTGCCAGCTCCAAAGAAAAGTCATAGTGAAATGGTAATCTCAAGCGTCCTGGAGTCCAAGCATTTGTATTCAAGTACTACGTAAGTCGTTTACTACCAGCATGCACTGGGGGGATTTACTTAACATTTCTGTCTTGTTTTACTTATCTATATAATAGATAATTTTATCTGTGATTAATTTTAGTACATCCATTAATATGAATGCACTGAAGATTAAATCAATTAATCAAGATAAATGTACCTGTAGGTATTATTGCATTAGTTTGCTAGGGCTGCCATACAAAATACCACAGACTAGGAGGTTTAAACAACAGAAATTAATTTTCTCACAGTTCTAGAGGCTGAAAGTTTAAGATCAAGATGTCAGCAGATTTGGTTTCTCCTAAGGCCTCTCTCCTTAGCTTGAAGATGCCATGTTCTCACTGAGTACTCACGTCCCTAGTGTTTCTCCCTCTTCTTCTAAGGACATCCTATGACTTCATTTAACTGTATTGAAATTTTTAAAGGTCCTATTTACAAATACAATCACATTGAGGGTTAGGGCTCCTGCATACACATTTTGGAGGGACATAATTCAGTCCATAACAGGTATTAAATATTATTAATGATTGGTATATGACTGATTATTTGGACCACGATTAAGCAATAGTGGCCAAAATGGCAAAACTGAATTTATGTTTCAATGAATAAAAGTTCTATTTATTGTACAGCTAAAGGTCTCAGAATAAATACATAATGAATAATATGCAGTTCCTTTGCCTAGAACCTAACTCCAGCATGGAGATGGCTCCTTCAAACTATAATCAAAACTTTGAAAGGTGGCCCCCAGTATCATTCAAACTAGTGCTGGGCTCAAGAATTCATATTGTTTCAATTGTGAGAAATCAAGTAAATATTGCCTCACCCACTTTTGTCTGGCTTCAAAATATAACATTATGTTTAAAGTTACCTGTGATGGCAAAAGAAATGATTGAACACTTTTTGCTCAATCTATACTATTCAGTCAATAATACTGTTATCTAATTGCAATTGATATCCTGATGGAAATAAATGCATTAAAATATTTTTAATGGGACATTTTTTATATTTATATAGTAATTTCTTAATAGAAAGATGATTTTGATAGAGATAGAATAAGATAGTGACACAGCTAGAAACCCCACGAGGGGGAGATAGATATAGAGGGACTTCAGGAGATGACCATAAGCTAGACACCAACCAGAAAATGCCCAGAACATCTGGCAGCTAAGCAACAATCAGAATACTCTGAAACTAAACACATTTACTTAGCCTAGTACTGCAGAAAAATAGATACAAGAACTGCATTTGGCCTTGGCAGGTCTATAAGATAACAGACCCTAAGAAAAATTGCATTCTTGCATGTAGCCAAAACAGGATAATAGGTAAAAGGGGAAAGAAACTATGTGAAAGGGTCCATTATGCTGAAACTTCAGATGAATTACCATATTTTAGTATATGCTACCACCTTTTACTAATACACATATGATTTAAATAGTGCCATAACAGTCCCTATTCGACTATATAGAGTTAAAGGGGGAACATAAGCCCTGACGTCTACCTAAGAGGGAGGAAGAAGGTGGTCTTCTCCCCTCCCCACTTTTTGTTTAATTATACAAATGTAGCTCTCTTTGTTCTCAGGGCTTTGCTCCCTTGTCTGCCTGCTTGTATCTCTTACAAGCTTCCTATGCTAATAAATTCACTCTTTGCTTATCACTTTGTCTCACACTGAATTCTTTTTGTGCTGAGACAAAAGAACTTGAGCTTCAGTAAGTCCTGACACCAGGTGAGCAGTTTTAATTAAAAGACAGTGGGTTCGAGTCCCTTCCTAAGTCAGGGATTGTGGGTTCAAGTCCAATCTGAGGTGTGGCTGGGTTCAAGTTCCAGCTGAGGAGGAGTGAGGTTTCCATTTTAAAAGGAATTACATTACCAAAATATTTTGATATCACTGTAGATTTAAAAAATTCAATAGTTTATTAAATTGCCAGGATATATAAAGAATTCTGCTCTTTCAAGTAAAATCAACGGTTAATAAAATTTGGGCAAAGATGAATGTGTGTACACACATATACTATATATATACACACATATACATATAATATGTATGTGTATATGTGTGTATGTGGGTGTGGGTGTATAGTCTTATGACAAAAAGAAAAGTTAATCACAGAATTCTTTATTTTTCTCAATTGAATAAAAAGTCGGTGATTATGTTCCCTGTATATCAGGTTTGTCATGTTTTAACCTTCTCAACTTTATCTTTAAATAATTCACAAGCAACCTTTTTATGCCTCACATATTAAAAGAGCGCATTTACTTTTTTTGTTCTCTATGATTTTTATTGTGTTTCCCATTTAGCCTTATCAGTTTTGAATACTTGGTTCATTTCCATCTCTATCTTTTTCCATTCCAATTATTTTCAACAAAACTGCCAGGCGTTTTTTGTCTGCTTAGTTTGACCCTTAACATAGTTAAATATCATCTTTGAAAACTGATGGTAACACAGTAAAAACATAAGGCATTGGGTTATTTTGGTGGGTTGAGTGTTTCAAAGAATGGCCACTGCTCCATTGTGGAATACAGACCAGACAATGATGAGAGGGCAAATGCCAATGACTGATAGTATGTAAAAGGCAACCCTCCAGGATTTCATAGGAATCTTTGGAACCTATGTTTTGTCTTTAGTTCAGTTTTTCATAGAATGATCATGCTAAGATGCTTCTGTCTTCACAATGGTTTTCCTCATGTTTCCCTTTTAGTTTTTTAAATATTCACCTTGGGTTTCAAGGGAGGTTACATATTGATGCTCTACTATTTTCCAATACATTTGGTTAAAAGGGGAATTTGATTTGCTATATTTTTCTGTGTGTCTGGGGGAATCTTGCTGATATTATGCATATTACACTCCAAATTAAATCTCGTCAAAATGTCACAGACACTTTACTGATTAATATACTAAAATGATTACTTTCCAAAGCATGCTCTGTTTATAGAAAGACTGTTACAAAAACTCCCAGTAGATATTTGTTTGAAAGACATTTTACTGACTCAACACGTGTACCTTTTTTTGAATATTTTATGGAAAAATAAAACATCTGTGATTGACATCTGTATTTTTAGATGGTGTTTCTAGCAGTTTATTTGAATTAGATATATTCAGAAATTTTTGAGGAATATTTTATTGTATAAACACAAATTGAGTATGGCAACCTGATTTGGGTTATTTAGCTAACTCCTAATACTAATTATCATATTTTAAAATATTTTGATAATGGAAAAGTGCTCCAATTTTGAGTGATATTTTAATGGTAGACATTTTGAAAAATCCATTCAAATAGAAAGTACATCACACTTATTGTTGATGTTTTCCTTCATGCTGATGAAGCTAATTAGTGTAACACTTCCAACCTCTTTCTGCCCCTTTTCTTAATTCTGTTTTAGGAAAGGTGTTATGGCTTGTCTGGCTTGCAAATTTGGCAATAGAAGAACAAGCTTGCTCACTCAGCTCTATTCTTATGCCTCGTGGAGACTATCTACTCAAAGAAAACCCACATTTTGCTCTCTTCCCTCCAGGAGCAGATTTGTTTTTTGGTAGAGGGACATCTTCCCTAGCCTGACACTGCTGTTCTGTGGAGCTCTGTAAACAGTCCAATTTGGCTTTCTCACCAAGATCTACTCTTACCTTAGCCCTTCAACAGTAATAAAAGCAGTGTATTATATGTGCTAGCTTCATGTGGCTTGTCACTTATTTCTCAACTGTTTCATAATATTGCAAACATGAAGATTCTAATAATTTAGAATGAGCTTAATAGAATTTGCTAAAATTAACTATAATTATATGTCTAAATTTTAATATTCTTCCAAATTCGGCAGAAAAGACAACAATAAAGAAAATATAGATAAGTTAAATAATATAAACATCAAATTTTATAGATATTATGTATAACATAACAGATAATTTCTAACAGGTAACCTTATTTCTCTTTTGCCCATGAAATAGTTTTAAAAATTAATGCACATGCGATAAAAATAGAAACAGAGAGGAAGGTTGAAACCTCTGACTAAAGTTGTGAATGAGTCTATTTCTTCTTGTAGTTCTATTAGTTTTTGTTTCATGTATTGTGGATTTCTTTAATTTGGTGTAAAAACATTTAGGATTGTTACGTCACCATAAAGAATTGACATTTTATCAGCATAAAATTTCCATTTTTATCCCAGCTAATGTGTTTTGGCTTTTTGTCTAATATTAATATATTCATTTTAGCATTTTGTTTAGTGTTAGAATGCTGTATCATATTTATCCTTATGTATGTATCTTATTTGTATATTTATGTTTAAAGTGGATTATGTATAGGCAGTATATCATGGAGTCTCGCTTTTTTATGTATAATCTGAAAATCTTTGCCATTTAATTGGGGTGTTTAGATAATTTACATTTAATAGAATTATGTAATTTTATATATCTCATATATAATATATAATTGAGCTTAAATTTATCATTTATTATTTGTTTTCTCTTATTCCATCTGTTCTTTTTCTCTTTTCCATATATTTCTGTCATCTTCCTTTGTTGGTTTTTAATTATTGAAAACAATAGTTGTTTTAGAGTTGACATTTATATGACTTTAACTTATCACACTCTGTTGTCAACTAATATATTACATATGCTGTAAGAACCTTATGTTCTGTTCTTATAGGACATTTATTTTGCCCTAGTAGCTTTTTTGCTATTGTTGTCAGATGTTTTACTTCTACATATGTTATAAACCTCCCAATATATTGTTAATATTTGTTTTTTAATTGTTGACTTTGAAGATTGTTGTCTTTTTTATTTATTTTTGTTTTGGCTGCACCATGCAGCATTTGGGACCTTAGTTCCCCAACCAGGGATTGAACCCACGCTCACTGCAGTGGAAGCATGGAGTCTTAACCACTAGACTGTCAGGGAAGTCCCTGAAGATAATGTTCAAAATGACAAGTCATTTATACTTGTCCACATATTTACCTTTTCTCAGTGAGTTTTACTCCTTTATGTAGATTCAGGCTTCCATCTGAGTGAGTTTTTCTTTCTACTGAGGACTTTCTTTAACATCTCTTGTAGTTCAGGTCTTCTGGTGATTAATTGTTTCACTTTATATATGTCTGAAAAAGTCTATTTTTCCATCACTTTTTAAAGGTATTTTTGCTAGCTATAGAATTTAACAGTGATAAGGCTGTCCCTCTCTGTTTGTTTTTCCTTTTGGTAATTTAAATTTGTAACTGTCTTTTGCAGTTTTTGATGAAAAGTCTTCTGTAATTGTTCTTTGCTTTTCTCTGTGAAATATTTAATTTACTTTAGCTGTTTTTTAAGATTTTCTCTAAATAATTTAAGAAATTAAATTATGATGTATTTTGTTGCAATATTCTTTTTATCACATGCTTAAAATATACACATAAAAATAATCAAAAAATAAATAAAGAACAAAAACAAGAAAAAAACCACAAAAACAACAAAAAAAATAAAAGTAGAAAAATAAAAAAAAATATATATTTGGAATAGTGGAAAATATTTCCACTATTTTTGATGAGATTCTGCTTATTTTTTTCTTTTTACCTAGAGTGCATTTGTGTCTATTTGTGATATCTAACAAAACTCTGTTATTGAAGAACCAGTATGATATATTCAAAAAAATTATTCTAGATATGATATAGGTTTGACTTTTTATTTTTAGGTCTATGATCAATTCTTTTAATTATTTTGTCAAGGTGTAATTTACATGAAATAAAATTCACCAGTTTTGTGTGTATAATTTGTTCAGTTGTAGCTAATGTAAACAGTTGTACAACAACCAACAAAGTGACACAGAACATGTTCATCTCCCTACAAAATTCTCTTGTATCCCTATGAAGCCAATCCTCTCCCTCTCCTCTAGCTATTGGCAAACAGTGATCTGCTTTCCATATTACACATTAAAATTTCAAACCTGTGCTCCCTTTTAGGCAATGTATAAAATTAGTACTTTTTGTATATTTTGTCCATTTTTTAGTTGTTTATGGTGGAAGGGCTAATCCAGTGTTAGTTTCTCTACCAGTATGGAAGCAGAAATGTTTATATGATTCTTACTTCAAGATCAAACACTGAGGGGCTTCCCTGGTGGCGCAGTGGTTGAGAGTCCGCCTGCTGATGCAGGGGACATGGGTTCGTGCTCCGGTCTGGGAAGATCCCATATGCCGTGGAGCGGCTAGGCCCGTGAGCCGTGGCCGCTGAACCTGCCCGTCTGGAGCCTGTGCTCCGCAACGGGAGAGGCCACAACAGTGAGAGGCCACAACAGTGAGAGGCCCGTATACCGCAAAAAAAAAAAAAAAAAAAAAAAAGATCAAACACTGAAACATATAATAACTCCTTTACTTGACAATTAACTAGATTAATTAACTCATAGCAAATGAAATGGTCTTAAAGCCTGAATTCAGCTTGACATTTATTTCAGTAGTTTTCACTGAGATAGAGGTATTCTCCTACTCTGAAGTTTTATGATCAGAAGGTCAAATGTGGTTATCAAAATATAATTTAAAATTTTTCCAAAATGCTTTGTAATTAATTTTTTAGATTAAAATGTTCCCTTATATTGTACCACCTATTTGCCATAACAGCAATTTTTATTGCAGATCCAAGCTCTTACATATATAGACACACAAATTAACGTTGCCATTTTAAACTTTTCATTTAAAGCTAACAACTGATTCCCACATTGTGGAGAATACAGAGAAACAACAAAAGTGCCCAAGGAAAGAGTATGTATAAGAAAGACATCTTATGGTAAGCATGCATGGATATCAGCAACTTACTTTTTAACAACAGAGAAGAATCACCAGAGAAAGGTATGCATTTCTTTTCATAAGAATGGATGTTACTTTCCACAGTCCTATATATTCTCCTTGATTTATTTGTTCTTTTGTGCACTTTCACTGCACTTCTGATTCTACCTCCAAGAACAATTCATATAATTCTTCATGGAAATAATAACAACAATCTACAATATTTTATCCATTTTTGCAAGCTAGTATATAGAGTTACCCACTCATAAGTAAAAGCACATACTGTAGGAAAAAAATCCATTAAGGAAATTTTGAATCAGTATTTCTATTGAAATTCACAGCATGATAAAAAGTAAAGCTAAAAAAAATTGTTACCACCATTATAGGATTGGACTTAATGGGAATCTAGGGTATTGCCCTGTCAATGTCAACAACAGAAATTGATTCACTTTGCATTCTTGTCCAGAAGAAAAATCAGTCTAATGTGACATTAAATTACACTTTATTTTGTGTTTTAAGAACTTAGAGAATTTTATTTTTAGGGCAGCATAAGTCGTGGACTCCAAGGGCAGATGCATACACCTAACAAACTATACATGAAAGACGAAAGCACAAACAGCTCTCTGAATTCCAAAAGAAAGCATAGATAGATATAGTAAACCAGTGGCAACAATGCAATAAGTTATATTAATCACAAAGTTCTAGGAAAATTGTCTAATTCTACATAAATATGTCTGTATGTTGAGAAAGCCACTGAAGGTTATTTAATTTAGAAATTTAGGATTTCTAAATTTTTGTTGTTATCATTATTGCTATATATTACTGGTCTTCAAACCTTAAATTAGGGCTACTTTCCCTCAAAGTCTCTTAGATGTTCATATATATTTATAATTTATAAATTAACCCAGAATTAAATGGTTTAATAATGATTACAGAACTACTATTCATTGTGTACATATAATATGCCATTCAGTTGTGTGCCATGAAAACTGCTTCTAGGCAGAGGGAGGTGATATGTCTTGGTGGTTTTCATGGTGTGAATACTACCACCAAGTCTGCTTTCAAGTTGTCAATGTGATGTCACTGAACAGGAGTTGAAAAAAGATGCATATGTGTGGCTTTTGCATGCCAGTGTGAGCTGGTTCCAGTACAAAATATGTTTGTTGGGAGGATATTCTGCAATGCTTTGAAGTAACGATCATCATCCTTTTTAAAGATGTGGAAATTGTGGTTTTCAGTATTGTTGAATTTACCAAGTGCATGCAGCTAGAATGGGAGAGAAAGGATTCAAACTCCAGGTCTCTCTCCCTGCAAAACTTAATATCTGTATACATGCATGTTCAAACTCACACAGACACACACACACACACATCTTAAGATTGGAATTTTACATAGATAGAGGAAGGCTCTAGTAATATTACTACAGTTATTATATATTTGTATGAGTTATTTGCCTTTCCACTCATTTAATCATGTGGACTCACTGAAAGCAAACAAGAAGTAAATAATGAAACTTCATTGATTCTTACTTATGTTTACATCAGGCTTTGAATCTTTACTATATAAGGGTAAACAGGAGTTTTTAAATGATTAAGATGTATGATGCAGTGGTATGTGGCTAGAATTAAGTTGCTTTGGTGTTTCTCAAGCATAACAGTGCTGTGCAGTGCCTTGGCATATGAAACTCTCTCCTAGTTCTGTTTCTGTCAAATACCCAATTTATGTGACAATTACTAAGCCACCATTTTGGGTATATATTTATATATCTGTTTTTTTCTATAAAATCAATGGAACATGTATAATTTACTTTTGAATCTATGTAAGTCTAGATTTATATATAAGGACATATGTTACTGACATTCATTTGATAAATAAATTAAGTCACAGAAAGTCATTTAATATTTGCATACAAAATAAGGCAACTTTGAAGAGTGCATCTTCTATATAACAATTCACTGCATTAACACATAATTCTGCAAATGAATACTTACTAATGCATTTTAGAGTCAGAATTAAGACTCTGAAATCTGTAGAGCAGTGGGCAAAAAGAGTGGTCTGACCAAATTGGAATTTCCATTTTCTTTTGATAATGTATTTGATATTCTTTCTAAAATCATGACTCTTGTTTTATCTCAAAGGAAGTTTTACAGACTTCATAATGCTACCTTTTATTTTGGTTTTAAAATTCTGTTGGAAGCAAAGCAATCTAATGATGTGTTTCAGATTTACTCTATCCTCTATAATCAAGTTGCTGAATGCAGTTGCTTTGATAACTTTGATTCGTTGGAGAGACTCAGACCTTATATTATTCTAGATAAATTCCATCTTTGGAAACATTATACCACAGTCATGAAAATGAATACCCTTTTAAAAAGTTGGCTTTTAGGTATGAGAGTGATTAATTTCTTCAAATTCTGAGTCTATGTTTCCTCATTAAAGAGGAAACATTTTACTGGGGAATGCATCTATGCTAAGCCCACTTAGGAAGGTTTTTTCCTATTCAAACCTGGTGCTAACAGTATTGTTCTCCTCAACAAGCCTTTTATATTTCTTATCCCTTGAAAAGGGGTTACAATATGTCTGCAATTTCTTATTGACTTGGAATTTGCCTAATTGTTTCCCTAAGTGTACTTCATGGAACTGATCTGAAGCATTAAAAGGATTTACATAAAGAAAAATGATGGTCAAATAAATTGCAGAAATGTAGAGCTGAAGAGAAGCTAAATGTTTTCTTAATCACATTTATTTACTCGCATAAAGAATTTTCAAAAACAATACAAAATAAAGCTAACCAAAAAAAGTACGTTCTCTGAAAATGATTTTAGGAAACTCTGCCATATGTGAACATGTAAAGGAAGTGAATGCAAATTTTAACTCCCAGGAACAAAGCCCAAACACACTTTGGGTCTTCTTTTTCCTAAGAGGAAATGGATCACAATCAAGCTAGATAATATTTGAAAGTAAACATAGAATCAAATTCTTATTATACATGCTTTTGTTCATAACTGCTCCAATCCTGGTAAGCAAAGCATGGCTGATATCTTTAAAATATTTCTGTACCCAGCTTATTGCTCATAATTGAATCTAAACCCTAGACTAATTTTCCAAGCTAAACTCTCACCTCTCTCTGACCTGCTCATCCTGCTCTGGCCTATTTGCTTCTCTCTGCCTCCTGAAAATACCAGCCTAGTTTCTGCATCAGTGTTTGGTATTTCTAATACATGATTAATATGTATACTAAGGTTGAACCAATTAGTAAGTATATTGCAAATAATGAAAACCAGTATTTTCATGATTGGGAAAAGAAATTACAAATAAGGAAAGATGGAATGAAACTTGGAATGTTGGATTGGAATTGTAGAACACATAATTTAAAAAAAAATTAGATGATAAAAATCCATTCTCCCCCCCCCCAAAAAAAACAACCACAAAGCAAAAATAACCTTCCAAAATGAAAATAAGACTTAGTATTTATTTTAAATACTAAAATACAAATTTAGTATTTATTAGTATAGTATCCTATGCAAAAATTTCCAAATATGATACAAACGACTGAGTATCTTTTTTTATGTAACAATTTCTCTTGGATTATTTTTTCTTCTCTTTTTAAAATTTTTTGTTCTTTTGGTTCTTTCTCTCTCTCTCTCTACACACACACATGTACATGTACACATACCCCTATATACAGACAGACATTTATGTATATTTTGGCATCTGTGAGAAATAAAATAAAACAGTGGAACAGAAAAGCATGTACACTATAATCTAAGAAGACATACTAAAAATAAAAGTATACCTGAATCTGTATATTGAAAGGGCTTGTGTATCAGTGAACATTGACCTAGAAACTTCAAGGTGGGTCCTATCAAAATTGTCAGGCAATAAAGATAAAAGAAGAAATGTTTAGGGCCTTCAGGCAAAAAGACCAAGTTTACTAATAAAGGACAAATAATCAGATTGGTGTCAGACTTCTTGATTTTTGACAGAACAGGGAATGTAAGTCAACAAAGAATTCAGAAAAGAAAAATGATCCAAAGATTTTTCATCTAGCCAAGTTGCCGTTCAAGAATCAAGTCTATAGGAAGCTACTGAACATGCAAAAACACAAGGAGCACTTCGAATCCTCCTGAGAAATCTACTAGAAAATGAGCTTCTTCCAACCAAGAAATGATAATAAACATTTTAATAAAATGTATGCATTGAAAATATTTAATTATAGATCAAAGAGTAGAAGTTTGGAACAAAGGCTATAACCAATATAAAACTGAGAAACATATTGACAAGATAGAAATAATACAACTAAAAATGTGGAAGGAGAAGAGAGGGACAGCAAAAGTCAGAATTAAGCTCATAGATTTTTATACAGTCATATGAGAATCTGTTTCTGTCAGCTTGGGCTGCCATAACAAAATACTATAGACAGGGTGGCTTAAGTAACAGAAATTCATTTTCTCACAGTTCCAGAGTCTGGAAATATGAGATCAGAGCGCCATCATAGTCAGATTCTAGTGAGAGTTCTCTTCCTAGCTTGCAGATACTTGCTTCTTGCACGTCTTCACAGGGGAGAGAGAGAGAGCTCTCTGATGTCTCTTCTTATAAGAGTACTAATCCTATCGTGAAGACCCCACCGTCATGACCTCATCCAAACCTAATTATTTCCCAAAAGCTTCATCTCCAAATACCATTACACGGCGGTTTAGGGTTTTAGTATATGAGTTTGGGGAGGATGAAATTTAGTCCATAGCAGAGTCCAAAGATTTTTTGGTAGCTACAACACCCATATTAAAAGTTTAAGCAGGGAAAAAAAAGGATAAGAGTACTACATATGTTATTAGTATAATCATAGCCATTAGAATAAAAACATGAGCTTCATAAATGCCAGAGCAATAATACTGGACAAAGAAAAAAAACGCATAGAGGAATGGAATACAGTATATATAACATAAACAAAAAATATCATGATAGAATCAAAGCCAAGCATATTTGTTATATCAAATAAATGTGAATGCAATTGACACTGATTAAACATACAAAAAAATTTAATTGGCTCATAAAGTGAAACTAATTTTAATACTGTATTCAAGAGGCATACCCAAAGCAAAGTGACTCTAAAGACTAAAATTTAAAGGATGAGAAAACTATACCATCCAAGAGAAAGTAAACAAAGAAATCAAGTATTGCTATTCTGATACTAGAGAAGGCAGAATTCAGACACCAAATATTAGATATAATCAATAAAGAACAACTTTAAATTCTAAGAGCCACACTCATAGTAAATATAGAACAGTTATGACCATGTACGCAAGAAATGAGCACAATCAACTTTATAAATAAAATATTATATGAGAGCCAAAAAATAGAAAGAAATTTATTCATAGAAGAAGAACTTAACACACCATTATCAGCTCAAGAAATGTTAAGTGGCAAAAGAGTAGGTAAAAATATAAAATACCTAAACAGTATTATAAAAAGATCATAGATCTTATAAAGATATACCAGCACTTAAAACCCCATATTAGAGAATATAATTTCATCTCAGGTAAACATAGGACTCACACAAATTGATCACACATTAGAACATAAAGAAAGCATCAATAAATTCAGCAAAGAAATAATGCAAACAATAATTTTATCACAAGGCAATGAAACTTAAAAAATAAAAAAAAGAAATTAATAACAAATTATTTAAATAAAATGGGTGAATTTCATAAAAAATGCAACTGATCAAAACTGACAGAAGAAAAAATAGAAGACAACATATACCAAATAAAGAAATTTAATTTGTCATCAATCCCACCAAAAGAAAACCCCAGGTCCAAATGGTTTGGTGAATTCTGTCAAACCTGAAAGAACAAATAGACCCAATTTGCATAAACTATTTCAGTGTATAGAGGAAGAGAGAGCATTGACTAACTTGTATTATGAAGCTATTATAATTAAGAAAAATCTAGTAAAGACATTACAAAAAAATTTCTAGACCAATTTCCCTTATGAATATAGATACCATAATCCTAATTATAATATTAACACATTAAATCCAATAATATTTAAAAGTGTAAGCCAAGGCCAAGGGGGATTTATCCAGTACTGCAAGATTGGATTAACATTTAAAAACAACCAATAGAATTCACTATATTAACACGATAGAGAAGGGATTGTATTATCATTTCAGTAGGTGCAGAGAAAGGATTTGAAAACTTTTAAAAACATTTAACACCTATTAAAGATAAAAAATTGTCAGTATAATAATAATAGTAGGAAACCTCCTCAATCT
This sequence comes from Orcinus orca, assembly GCF_937001465.1. Classification (NCBI taxonomy): domain Eukaryota; kingdom Metazoa; phylum Chordata; class Mammalia; order Artiodactyla; family Delphinidae; genus Orcinus; species Orcinus orca. Next base: position 80,198,142 of record NC_064565.1, read on the forward strand.
GGTAAAGGGCATCTGTGAAAATCCCAGGGCTAATAATACACTATATAGTGAAGGACTGAATTATTTCCCCCTGAGTTTAGGGACAAGTGATGACACCTGGTTTCACTACTACCATTCAGTATTGTACTGAATAAATAATACATCTACCTTTCATCATTGCTTCAATTTTCTCAGTGAAGTAGAAACCCAGGTTATTATTTGAAACAGTGAAGACTGAGGATGTTTTATTTGGGGTTTGAAGAGAAAGGAGAAGAGTGAGAAAAAGTGAACTCTGCATGTGGATAAATGAATTTGCAATGGAAGTACAATATCATGTCTGGTTTCAGCAGGGCCTGTTTTTGTTGTAGTGCTGGCATGATGTTCCCCATTGAGATAGGTGAGGGTTTTTCTCCAGATGCCCAGTGATGAGAAACGGTTTCTACCTCAAAGTTGTGCTTCCTTTAACACATTTTCCAAATATGCTAATCATGCTATTTTAGAAAGGACAATTATTTCTTTAAATGGTTATTAAATTTTGTAGTAAACTGCTTTAGAATCTCTCAAGTCAAAATGAATGAGAATGTAAATATTTTACAACTGATAGTTTTTTAAAAGGTAGACACCCAAATTTAGTAACACACATGGAATTAAGTATAAAGTCTAACTTTAACTGAAAGGAGACCGTTAAACAGAATTGATTTTCTGTGAATTACATGGATAAATATTTTTTCATGTATTTCTCTTTAAATTATTTAACTTCAATATATTTAAACAAAAAATTGTCATCAAAGAAATTACATCTTTTTTATAGAAATAGTAGATTAACACATGACTGGTTAATATTTGGCATTTTAGACCTCAGGAATGAGTCATATTTTGGTGAGTCTAAAGATATTCTTAGGAATCCTTATTATTTGAACACAAATGGAGATGCTTTCATTATTATGACAACATTGTCAGCATATTGCTTTAAAACAGATTAATGTTATAGAGAAGAAATGCATTAAAAGACCTTTTTAATTCAGGCCTGTTTCCAAGAAGTAGCAGTAATGTTATTTATGGTTTAATAATTGTAAATAAATTTATATTTAATTTTTGCATGTGAAATCATAGTTTACCAAAAAGTTAGGCAACTACAGCATGAATCACCCTCAACAAAATACACAGATTGAGATTCTATGACACAGAATATCAAGCAAGAGTAACAGTATTAGAAGACAATGTACTTTAATAAAAAAGCATCTGATAGAATATGCTTTGCTTCCTATAAACTGCTGTCTCCAATTTCTTGGCAATGTAAATTAGTTCAGAAAATGTGTTCCACAGTGTGTGGTGTGACGTAGATCATAAAATAAAGGAACAAAGAGGGAGAGTGTGCTTAAGTGGACTCATTATAATAGTTCAATAAAGTGTGCATGCTTTTCAAATAAGTGCTGTTCAGAAAATCAGTTGTAATTTGTTAATAATTCGAGCCTTTTCTACATAAATAGTCTAGACTGATGCATTTCCTTCTTACTCTTTTTTTTTTTTGATAGGAAAAAAAAATCTTGTAGCAGCAGAACTCAAAATGAAAGCCAGTATGGCTAAACATAGGATACTAGGATACAAATCATGGTTCTTTATGTTGCATTTAATAGAGTTTTGTGTTGAGTGGATTTTCCTCTCTGATACATTTTATTGTAACAAGTCCAAAGTTTCACTGAGACCAAGTCAGAACAGATTTGAATAATAAAGCATGTGAGACAAGTGACAAAGATCTCTCAAAACATGGAGGCTCAGGCTTGTCAAATGTCCCGTACCTTGCCAAACAAAAGAAGAAATAAATAGTTGTATATAAGATAAAATTAGGTGAAATAGAGATGAGGAAATGGAAAGGAGGGCGTTTCCCTGGTGGTGCAGTGGTTGAGAGTCCGCCTGCCTATGCAGGGGACACGGGTTCGTGCCCTGGTTTGGGAAGATCCCACATGCCGCGGAGCGGCCTGGCCCGTGAGCCATGGACGCTGAGCCTGTGCGTCCAGAGCCTGTGCTCCGCAACGGGAGAGGCCACAGCAGTGAGAGGCCTGCGTACCGCAAAAAAAAAAAAAAAAAAAAAAGAAAGAAAAGAAAAGAAAAGGAAATGGAAAGGAGGAAGCCAAGACATAAGGAAGTAAAAATAAGCTGAATCTCTGGATCCTTCATAAGCAGATAAAAACAGTTTTTAAACTTTCTTATTTCATGTTATCCTTAGTGTCTGGGTAAGATTTTTTTCCTTATGTTCCTAAAACAAAAGAAATACACAGTATCCATGTTGCATTATTAAGTAGTTAAGTACAAACAACTTCATCAGGATTTATGTTCTAACAACTTAGTAGTCATTTGAGAAAAATTGAACACAGAATATAAAACAAAATTATGTCATTAAATAATCACAATTATTTACTAATAAAATGCGTGTTTTAGCAGCTGCTCAAACCTTTCCCATTTATCTGCACATAGACCCCTGAATGCCATGCTGCCTCTAATTCTTCCTTCTCCTGCTCTATTCACTCATTATTCCTTTCCAAAAGTCCCATCCTGAGATGGGGAGCTGTCAGCTCACATAACCTTGAGGACAGTGTAGTATAATGTCAGTTCTGATTATAGGTTTTGCCTGAGTCTGATGAACAGCCTTACTAGAATTCTCATGCAAAACTCTGTAAATCCTTACACAGGCATGTCAACAGTAGACTGCAATAAAAAAGTGATAAATTTTAAGGGGGAAAACACTGGAACCTACATGAATGCATAACAGAAGCACACACGCAGATTTTTGTCATGAATCGAGTAGAAATTCCCAGAGATGATATCACATAATTTGATACCTGAAAAATGAATGAGAGTATAGCAGACAAAAGAGGGGGGTGAGGAAATATAGTGTGACTCTAGTATAAAGAGTGAGGTTTGATATGTAATCTGTGTCGTATCATGAAGCGTTTATAAATCGTATTATAAATCGTTTATAAATCGTATTAAAATCGTTTATAAATCGTAACACGCATGATGAGATCGGTATTAAAAGATGGTGGCTCTGGCTGCAGTATGGATTATGGTGTTCTAGCTAGGTTTTCTTGTTTGCAAGGAACAGAAAGTCCCTTAGACTAACTCAAGCAAGGGAAGGGAGTTATCTTGGTCCCTGCAAAGCTAAATATCCAGCCGTAAAGGGAGAAAGTCTCATGAGTAACCCTAAATGAGAACAGTAATGAAGGAAGGTCTTATGGAGGCTGCAGAAGATGGGTAACTCTAAAAAGCTCAGTAGAAAGAGAATACAGATCTTCCCCAGTACACTAATTTTCTTTACCCTCTTGTTTCCTTTTTAATTTGCTGGATGATTGTTTCAATACCCTATGTCTTTTCTATACTATCATTTCTTTTTGCACGTAGCTTCTGATTTTATGCCATTGCTTTAATCGGGATCTTTTTGTGTCTCCTAGTGTATCTTATAGCTTCCTTCTACTTATGCATATTTCAGTTTCAGGTCCCAGGATTAACTCATCTAAGTATTTCCCAGATTAGAGTCCACCGAGAGAGAGAGAGAAAGATAAACAGACGTTGAGAAAGAGAGATTGCTAACTCTAACTTGCCTTTTAATGACAACAAAAATTATAGCTTAATTGCTTTCAAATCAATGGTTATTCCTATTAGATAAACTATAACTATCTAGAGGGTAAACATTTATGGACACATATTTGCAACATGAATAAAGCCAAAGAGCGGGACAATTTCCCTTAGAAGCAGCTGTGAATAAGACAGAAGCCAGGGAGGAAATGTAATGGTCTCTAATATAGAAAAGGGATGGCAGTGATCTAGAGTTAGGGCCAAAGGAAAGAAGATCATTAGGTGGATTATAGAAAGGTTTGTTGGCCAATTAAACAATCTTGCTAACTGGCTAGGTATGAGGTTGAAGAGAGATAAAGGAGTTAAGCATCAGTGAGGAGATAGTGGTAACTTTAGGTGACATACTGCATACAATAGTAACAGCATGTAGAAGCACCAGTGTTAAGCTTCTATACACACTTATCAAAAATTACTTTCTATGTTACGTGATGATTGATGATGATAATATGTTAATTGTATTATTAACCATTGGAACTAATATTGATCTATCATTGATTTAGGACATGCACTCATAACATGAAAAAAAGCTATTTCTATAATAATTTATTGATGCTAAACTTGTATTACAGTTTCTCTAAAAGGCCCTTGCAGCATACAGAGAATGTGATTACTCTGGGCAATTAATAGAATCCTTTCAATAGTGGGGTTAACTAGCCAAGACATCAGAATATAAATCTTTATAATCAAAAAAGAAGAAGAAGAGTACAATTCCACTTTGAACATTTAATAAATTAATTTTTTACACTAAGATAACATAAAGAAAACAGAAAAGGACTCTGAAAACATAATTTTGCCACGGCTTAGTTTTTGCCATCGTAAGCGAATGCTATTCTGGGATATCCATTTTATTATAGTCTGGAGAGAATTTGTTGATTTAGATATATTGCCTCCCTTTTTGTTACTGCCTAAAGGAAGCCTAGTTCTTTACTGTAGTATATGTCGCTGTGAGAATTTATAAAAATCTTGAAAAAATATAGCCTTCTTCATGGTACAGTGCAGTACTAATGAGTCTTACCAAATCAAAACATTGTTTTTCTCTCCATAAAGCTTCATAACTAAGTATCAGAGATCATCTCTAACCCCATACTTTTTAAAACTTGCTCTTGAATGTAGATTCTGGTTAGCCTAGGACAGCCCAAATTTATACCTGTTGCTCCAGCTCAATTATTACCAGTGCCTCCTTTCACTCAAATATTTCCTGATTTGGAGAATATAGTGCAGTCGGCCCTCAGTATTTGCAGAGCATTCACGGATAAGGAAGGCTGACTCTCCTATACCATTTCATATGAGGGACCCGAGCATCCCTAGATTTTGATACTCATGGGAGCTCCTGGAACCAATCTCTCATGGATACTAAGGGACACTATATGATTTTCCTGTTGATGACCATTACCTAGTGCTACATCAGTGCAGTTTTTAAATCTCTGGACTACAAATATATTCTTCAAAACACAAAAGGTTAATAGGACATCACAGAAATGTCAATTTAGATTTTTCTGGAAAGCTGAGGAAAAGTCAAAGAAGCTAAGACCTAAATATCTAGTACTTTTTATTTTATAAACATATATTTTCAGTAATAAAATCATTTTACTTAATTAAAAACTTCTTAAAATATATATTGCATTTAAATATGCTCAACATTTGTGTAATAAGAAAAAATCATCAAAAATAAAGTGCATATAAAATGTAGTTAAAATAAGTTTGCTTTGAAAATGAGAATTCAGACATATATTTGTTTCTATGCCTTCTTCAAACTTCAAACTTCCAACACCTCTTCCCGCATCTTTACTGATGGTCTTATGTGTATATTGCATTGATAAAAATGGAAGTAATCGAAGTAAACTTATACAACTAGCTTCCTCTCCCCCGTCCACACACACATCTTAACTACTTGCATCTGTGGCATGTCCTCTGCTTTGTACTTGTTCCTGTGCACAAGGTGTCCACGGTTCTGGAGAAAGCCAGTCCCTCTATTCTGTAGTAGATCTTTTCCTCCTCTTACCTATTTAAGGATATCACTCCAGATTTCCTGCCTTTTAATGTTTGTAATTTCCCTCTTAACTGATTGGCCACTCCCTCCTATCATTCTTTAGCATTTCTTTCTGATCTCAAAGTAACCATTATTATAAGAAATAATTTGAATTATTTCTTAAAATCTTTTGAAAATAGATCACACACAATAATATGCTCTAGAAATAAAATACCTCTTTAATCTTATAATAAATTATTCTGATGTGCTCTTTTAAAAATAGATTCAAGTTATATAAGTCAAAGTGAAAGAAATATCAAGTCAGGAATAAATTTGTAATGTAATGGGATTTTACATTATTGAATTCCAAAATCCTTAATGGTTGTTACATGAGGGGTCTTTCTTGAATTACTATTTTGGTATCTTTTCCTAACTTTGCTTCTCCCACTTTTCGTTATCAATACTGACCAGCAAAATAAGACCTCCAATATACTTCCTCTTAGAAAGGAGAAAGCTTTATATCTATTCTCTTTTGTACATGCAATATTCTTCTTAATAGATGAATGAATATCTCAATGAATCACTGTTATTCAAATTATCTTTTAAGCCAATCCACTTAAACAAAATTATATAGCTGATATATAATAAGTGTTTACTCTATATTGCAAAACATCTTACTAAGTTAGCGCATATAATCCTTATAGCTACACATTTAATTTAACATTATCATTCTTATTTTATAGATAGTGAAAACAGAGGCTAAAGAGGAAGGTAACCACTTGAGGTCACACTGCTAAGAAGGATGGAGAAAGAATTACTCAAGTCTGTACCTTTAACCACTGTGTCAATTACTTATACTTCTCTTTTTGTTCTTTGCCATCATACTACTCTAGACCACTGTTTTCCCTCTTTTGGACCAAATCTCTAACTAGTTTTTCCATTTCTGTCTTTTCTTCTGTATAATTTACTCTCCCTACAATAACCAAATGAGAATTTATGGCTGCCCTGCTTAAAACCCCTAGTAACTTTCCATTGCCTGAGGATGAATTTCAAATCCTTAGTAACACTGACAAGTCACTGCATCATCTGCATCATGCTGAAATCTACACCAGCGGCCTTCAGCTTTGTTTGTATAGAACAGACGCTTTTAAAAACTATTGATGTCAGGGCCACCCCCGAGGTCACTTAAATAGGATCTCTGAGCAGGGGGGCTCTCCAGGCAATCATTGTGTTCAGTCAGAGATGAGTACTCTGCCCTTATTGCCTCCTTTGGAGCCACTCTTCACTCTGTAAGTTCTATGCGCTCTTTTGTTGTGTTAATTGATAATATGTTTATTAATTAATCTCTTGTGTTAATTGATAATATGTTTATTAATTAATCTCTTTTGTGCATTTACAACTCAATCTACACTAATGTCTAATCAATATAGCCTTTGCTAATATCCTATTTGATTGTCATTCTTAGAAGTCATGATACATAATTGGTTTTATTGTAAGAAAGCCCAGTAGTTAGTCGAGTGCAGATAATTTACCATGAAGTTTCTATGCATATGATAACAAATCACCAATTACAACTGTGAATGAAAAGTAAACAAAAATATTTTATCATATTATTTTTTAAATATAGATAGACCATCTTTTTATTGAAATTAAATATTTTGCATTATTCATATTTATCTAAATATAATATATATCCAATAAAATTTCATGATTATGAGAATTCATAATTGAATTCATATTATTTACTGACCATATATTAGGGCACTGAACCAAGAGTTTGGGGAATGTGTAGAGTTCAATCCCATATGAATCTTGCACGATGATTATAATTTATTAAGAAGATAAACTATATATGAACCTAAATGATTGTATCCTAATACAGGAAATCATGCGATATGAATGGTAGAGATAAAATGGCTGTAGGATGAGGACACATAGTAGCACAGCTCTAAAGCATAAAATATAGATTGTCTTAAGTCCCCAAAATATTCCAAAACAGTTGTAACAGTATTTCTCCTCTGAGGCAAAAAAAAAAAAAAAAAAAAAGTGCTTCATATGCTTCTATATTATACGTAAATAGAAAACCTTTTACTATTTCCTAGGACAATATTTGAGTTATAATTTAGTTTACAATTCTTTTGATATGTTTGGAAATAACTAGGAAAAATAATTGGCAAAATATATTTCTTTCTATAACAGTGGCATAAAATACGTATGTTAATCACCAACAGATTTAAGAAACTACTCCAGAAAAGAATTTGAAACACAGATCTCTCATACAGCTGGCAGTTATAGTGTGTTATCTCCCTAATGCAGTACCATCACAGGTAAATGAAGAAAATGTCTTTTTATATTTTAGATTAGCCACAAGAGGGAACTCACAGAGAACTGTTAATGTAAGTGAAACATATTAACAATGATGAAAAGTGTTAGTCTGCAGAGTTCAAACACAGTTCATTCTCTCTTATTATGTTTTAGTCCTGTGATGCTTGAAAGGAAGTTTTGAAGATACCAATTACTTTTCTTACAATTCCTGAACTCATTTCACAAATTTTAAGGGTTTTTTGTATGTCTTATTATAAGATTTGACTATTTGATTAATTTTTTTTTTAAGGCAAGTATTGGAGATCTTTAATAAACATAGTTTTGAACTGACTGAGCTACTTTCACTGCAGTGTCACTCTGGGATCTTGGAAGTCATCTAATCTCTTTGCACATGATCTTTTCACTGATACTAGGGGAATAACAACATAAATACATTAATATTCACACCTCTTTTCAAAACGTGTTTCAATGTCTGTAATATAAATCCAGAAGTAAATAGTGTAGTAATTGTATTATAGTATTGGCATTTTAAGTTTCACACCATATTTGGCCCTGGGAAGATACTGAAAGAAATCTTATCCCCTCCAAATTTGGCTACAATAATTATGAAGACTGAATTTGAAGGTGTCTCGCTTCTTGACATTTCTTTCTTCTAGGACAAGCATCAGTTCAAATATTAATCGAGGAAGGGAGGTGGATAGTGCAAGCCTTTAGCACCCACAGTGAAATACAAGATATGCTGATCAGAGAATCTGTAGGTAAAGTGAGTTTGCTGGCTTTCTTACTTATTCGGTGACATTTTTGTCTCTGTAACTCCTGGTAAATATCTAAATATGTAATCACCTGATTAGGTTAATGCTACCAAAAAACTTGTGCTAGTTTTGTAGTTTAACTTATTGCTACTCAGGATTTCTTTTTTCCTTTTGATGAAAATGTATTTGGGGTAGAAAAAACATTTTTTACATCTGTATATAATATATTTGGTCATAGGTTTTAATAACAGAAAATAGCAATTGGTGATACTGTGACAAGTTTTAAGCAAGTACATGGACACTGAATCAAAAATAAGCAAGTGAACAAACAAACTTTCCCTTATTACTCATTTAATGCAAGAAAGCTTTAAAGTAATGAATTTCAATGTATTGTCCTGAAATTGAATGCCCTTAGATCTAAGATATTGACACCATAATTAAGTTGAGGTATTGTTATAGCTGAGAAAAGGGGATATTTAAAGCATAGTTTAAATATCTTTACCAAAATGCCAAAAAACTTAATAAGGACAATGAAGCAGTGTCTAGTTTATAAAAGTTAGACTTAAAACTATCTCAGCATCTTTGTGGACATGTTGGAAGATCTAAATAAACACCATGGCAATCATTTTTGAAAAAAAAGTCCATGCTGTTAAATTTTGAACTTCGGTTGCTTAAAGATAGGAAAATATAATAATAAAAATTTAGCACACTTAAGTTAACAAAACACTTCCAATATAGTTGTCTCATCATATTTCCAAAGATTCTCCACATCCCAGAAAGTAAAATTTATGTTAGAGAAATCAAGGTCCTATATAGACCTCTGATGGCAGAAAACAACCTGAAACCTAGGTATCATGAGTAATGCTCAGATTATCTTTGCACACTTTTTCTTGCAACTGTTACAAGTTCTATGGAAGGATACATCACAATATATCTCAGAACAATTGAGACCTTGTTAAATTTTTTATTGCAAACTTGGCTGAAATATATATTTTTAATACCAATTTACTTGCCCTGCCCTAAAGTTACAGAATGGGAATCTCTGTGTTGGCATTTGAAAAAATTCCTACGTGTGATACCATTTTGCAGAAATGCCATGAGATATTTAGTAAGTGGATTTGCTACTTTCTGTAGTCAATATACCTTCAACTATAATGTCTACCTTAAACTTAATGTGGTAGGGAGAATAATAGCCTTTCACAGATGTCCATTCCTGAAACCTGTGCATATGTTAGATTATACAGCAAAGGGGAATTAAGGTTGCAGATGAAGTTATGGTTGCTAATCAAGTGACCTTAAAATGAGGGCGTTATCCTCGATTATCTAGGTGGATCCAATGTAATCACAAAAGTCCTTAAAAGTATATGTGGGAGGTAGAAGAAGAGAATCAGAGGGAGATGTGATTGTGCAAGAATGGTCAGAGAAATATAATATTGCACACTTTGAAGATGGAGGAAGGGGGTCATGATCCAATAAATGCAGGTGGATTGTAGAAGCTTGACAAGATGAGGAAATGGATTCCCTTCCCTTACCTAACCAGAGCCTTCAAAAGGCAATGAAGTCCTGTCAACACCTTGAATTTAATCCAGTGAGAACCAAATCAGACTTCTGACCTACAGAAATGTAAGATGATAAATTCGTGTTGGTTTAAGCCACTAAATTTTGGTAAATTGTTACAAGGCTATAGAAAAATATTATAGATAAAGAATTTCAAGGGTTTTGATAGAAAACATCTAGATTTCCTTGAATAAACTGTTAGTAGTAATATGGATATTAACAGCTGTGCTAGGGAGGGCTCAAAACAAAGTCAGGGTCTTCCCTGGTGGTGCAGTGGTTAAGAATCCCCCTGCCAATGCAGGGGACAAGGGTTCGAGCCCTGGTCCAGGAAAATTCCACATGCTGCGGAGCAACTAAGCCCGTAAGCCACAACTATTGAGCCTGCATGCCTAGAGCCCGTGCTCCGCAACAAGAGAAGCCACCATGGTGAGAAGCCCTGTGCACCACAACAAAGAGTAGCCCCCACTCGCTGCAACTAGAGAAAGCCCGTGCACAGCAATGAAGACCCAACACAGCTAAAAATAAAAATTAAATTAAATTTAAAAACTAAAAAAACAAAAACAAAGTCAGGATCATGGTAGAAAAAACATGTATTGCCTTAGAGAATACCTACTGCTCTGAATAGACTATAGAAATATGAACACTAAAGGCACTGCTGGTAAAAGTTCAGAAGGAAATGGGGAAGTGCTATTGGAAATCTGGGAAAGAGGCTCCTTGCTGTACAGTGAAAGAAAGCTTAGTGGAATGAGGTCCCACTATTATATGGAAAGCAGAACTTGTAAATGGAGAAAATGGACATTTATCTGAAAGAATTTCAAGCATAGTGTTAAAGGTATGACATGGTTTCTTCTTACTGCTCACAGAAAAATGAGAGAGGAAAGAGATGGATTAATGGAAGAACTATTAAACAAAAATGAAAGTGGAACTTGATGATTCAGAAATTTTTCAGCCTTCCTAGATAGCAAAGGACTCTACAGTTAAGAGATTCACTCTTCCTAGAGAAAATGCTAAGGACTCAGGAGTTGAGGTAGTCAATTAGAACAACAAGCTAAATGGAAAGTAGCAAATAAGCCTTCACTTACTTACAGCAACAGTGAACTCAAGGGGCAAAAAGAAGCACTCGCTCACTTATGTTCCATTTTTCCCCATGGAAGAGCACCAGGAAAGTCAAGTGGATACAGGGCAGACAAAGAGAATCACGTCACTGTCAAAGAGCCCTGATAAATATAGGCTTCTGTCTATTTATGAAACCTTCAGCTAGGAAGTAGGGAGATAGCCAAAGTCTCCAATAATGAGGTTTTAGTGTAGGAGCCTGGGAATTTTCTCAACTGAGGCCTCTGATTAAAAGGTGTCAGAATAGAGGCCCCTGGGTTAGGAATGCAGCTATGCATATGAACATGGCTGACCTACGGAAGCGAGCGGTGCTGAGCCTTTGAATGAAAGTCTAGAAAACTGCAAGGCCTTGGATGTGTACCAAATCTGGTGTGTGGGGAATAGATTATTCTCATGAAGCCTGCCCTGTAATTGTCTGTAGTTGGACCCAAAAGATCCCAATAGGTTTTCGGCTTGTGGCCAAATTCCTCACAATCTTTTTCAAATTTAGCACTTCAGAAAGAAAAAAAGGTCAGAGTATTTAGTTGCAGAAAAAGCAATCAGAAGATATTAAGTATGTTATGAATAGATCCCCTGAGCCATCTCAGCAGAAGACAAAAATAGATATGAGGTTATTTAAGAAAAATCTGTGGAGGGATCTCTTCCCCAATGGAGTGAATTTCTCTGACATACACAGGAGACCCACAAAATTCTTGAGAATTTTTAACTAGAAGAAACACTGCATTTTGGACGTGAAAGGACAGAGAGAGTATGTGAAATAAAAAAAAAAGGCTGTTGAGGACTTCCCTGGTGGCACAGTGGTTAAGAATCCACCTGCCAATGCAGGGGACACGGGTTCAATCCCTGGTCCGGGAAGATCACACATGCTGCGAGGCAACTAAGCCCGTGTGCCACAACTACTGAGCCTGTGCTCTAGAGCCTGCAAGCCACAACTACTGAGCCTGCGTGATGCAACTACTGAAGCCCATGCGCCTAGAGCCTGCGCTCTGCAACAAGAGAAGCCACCGCAATGAGAAGCCCGCGCACCACAACAAAGAGTAGCCCCCACTCACCACAACTAGATAAAGCCTATGCACAGCAATGAAGACCCAACTCAGCCAACAATAAATAAATAAATACATTTATTAAAAAAAGAAAAAAAGGCTGTTGTACTTTCAGATGTCTAAAGGCAAGTCTGATAAAACCACTCAGCTGCAAACATGTGATCTTTAATGAAAATAAAAGGATGACTCAGTGAGTGGAGTCATGGGCCTGGAGTGCAGAGTGGCACCAGCTATTCACAGGCCTTAAAACCTAATGGAGTTTACCCCGCTTGATTTTGATAATGCTTGGCACTAATGTTTCCTTTTTTCCTTCCATTTTCACCTTTTTAAATTATTATTATTATTATTTTTTGCGGTACGCAGGCGTCTCACTGTTGCGGTCTCTCCCCTTGCGGAGCACAGCCCCCGGATGCGCAGGCTCAGCAGCCATGGCTCACGGGCCCAGCCGCTCCACGGCATGTGGGATCCCCCTGGACCGGGGCACGAACCCACGTCCCCTGCATCGGCAGGTGGACTCTCAACCACTGAGCCACCAGGGAAACCCCATTTTCACCTTTTTTTGAACAGAAATATCTACCATTACTCCTATTTCTTTCTTACTATTGTATTCTAGGAATAGATAGCTTATTTTCTTGTTTCCCAGGTCCACAGATGGAAAAGAATTTTGCTCCAGAATGAATTACACACAAAGCCTCATCCAAATCTATCTAATTCAGATGATTTAGCTGATAAAATTTGGGACTTTTTTAACTGCTGTGATTAAATTGAGATTTTGCACTTTGAGTTGATGCTCTAATGGGTTGAGACTTTTTGGAGATCTTGATGAGAGGTGAATGTATTTTTCATGTAGGATAGACATGCATTTTTGCAGCCTAGAGGGCACACTGTGATAGGTACAATAGTAACTACCTTTACAAAAAATGTTCACATACTAATCCATGGAACATATGAATATGCTAAATTACACAGTAAAGAGGAATTAAGATTGAAGACGGACATAAGGTTGCTAATCAGCTGGCTTTAAATTAGAGACATTTTCTTGGATTATCTAGGAAGGTCCAATGTAATCACAGGATACTTAAAACTATAAGAGGGAAGCAGAAAAAGAGAGTCAGAGGCACATGTGACTATAGAAGAAAAATAAGAGAGATGTAAAGTTGCTGGCTTTGAAGATGGAGTTGGGGGCACGATTTAACTGATTGGAGCAATCTCTAGAAGCTGGAAAAAGCAAGGAAATTGATTCTTTCCTAGAGCTCCCAGGAACGAACGCAACTCCGCCAATATTTTGATTTTAGCCCAGTGAGATCTGTGTGCAACATCTAACCTTCAGAACTGTAAGATAATAAATTTCTGTTATTTTCAACCCTTGTTTGTAGTGACTTGTTACTTCAGCCATAGGGAGAAAAACAAAAACAAAAACTAACACACCTGGGATGGTGAAACGCTTGATTTACTATTCTTAATCAAATAGCTTGCAATTTAGTCAAAAAAAATTTAGTCAAAAATGCTACAACCTAACATTAACCCAACTTTTGACTTTTTTATGCATTAATTTAACCATTTTAAAAATCCCCCCAAGGAACATATATTCTTAATATAAAAATCAGCTGATGCCTATTTTTTGAATAAAAGCCTAAAATAAATTGAAATTGCCATTTGCATTTTTACAATACAAAATAATTTTAGGGATTGTATGTAGTATCATTTTGCTCTACTTAGTGTCTACAAAACTGCACAGGAGAAAAAAGTAATATAGTCTCTGAATCTCAAGACTGAATAAGTCTTTAAAGGCCAAGGTCTCTAACAATACCTTTAATGCTTTTATCCCTTTCTCAGCATCCCTTTCAATTTGTTTCTAGACTTTCCTTTGTAATGCTCTCTACTTTCTGAAGCATCTTACGCCATCCCTGGATTTATCAAATCAATGCAATTTTTGTTATTGTGGTTATTCATAATTGCCATAATGTTGAAGGTGTGATTAACTGGTAATCCTAAATGCCACAAGACTTAACTGAAGTAGCAATGTTTTATTTTTAATAGCAGAATAGATGAATTTTAGAACATTTTCATTCTCTTGGCCTTCTAAGCAAGCCTTTTGTACATGATTCTGACACACTGAAAGTTGGCATTTACTGCTTTTGTCCATCTGTCAAAATGGAATTTTGCCCGTTTTAAAATGTGATGAGACAACTATACTTGAACATAAGTGCCAGCAAAACACAGACATAATTTTTAACTCTGCATAGCATTTCTAGCATTATCCTTTGGGTATTACGATGTCTGTGGCAAATTTGATTTTCAATGGGAAAAAAAAGGTCGGTTTTAAACTCCATATCCTGCTGGATTACATGTTTTGTTCACGTCAAATTTTATTTTTATCTTATGCCATGTTCAGCCCTGGGAAGAAACTGAATCACTATTGTCTTTGTTAAAGAGCCATATGCCATTTAAAGATAATCACATCAAATCAGATGATAACATGTGAAAGTGTAAAGCACTGCACAGGTATGAGAGGTTATTTTATAACTAAAAGTATTATTGAGCTTCAGTTAACAATATCCTAAAATAATTTCCCTGCATAATCATTGTGAATAATTGTTTTTGAGTTATTTGGTATAGGAAGAAATAGTTTGCAGGCTAGAACACATTATTTAACATACGAAGACTAACCTGAGTATTTGGCACTTTTACCTTTCAAAAGCAATCTGATTACTACACGGATAAGCCATTTAACAGGAATAGAGCACTGGGTGTCTGCTGCTGAATAAACATGAACATGTTTAATATTTGTTTTTCTTAATTTTCTAAACTGTTAGAAAAACGTTGAATGCTGAATGAATATTTGTGCTAAAGATTAGACAAAAATAGGTTAAACACAAGACTCATTAAACATAAAGAACAAAGCAGGTAGTTACTATTTTATATAATAAGCACATTTTATATAGTAAAAATACTTTTGCCTAGTATTTTTATGCTTTTCAGGTAGTCTAACATATATTAAAAGTGAAAAATAGGCAATTTTCAGTTGACTATGGTTTTTACTAACAATCAGTCTTAATACTTTAATCCTAAACCCAAATAAAAGGGACTAAATAGAGGAGATGAAAAAATATTTTTATAATCTAAATGATTTAACCTTATTCAATGCTTACATATTTAAAACATAATGTCTTACCTGCTAAGACATTTTACCTATGTGTCAAATTTCTTTTACTTGTGGTCTCTCTAAAGAATCAGGAAGGATAGAGAAGGGGACATTTTATTTGGCTTTCAACATCATTTATTCGTCTTTGTATTGGCTATACATTCCCATGGTTCATAACCAAAAGAGTATACAAAGGTATACAAAAAATTCTTTTTCTCATTCTTGGAAAATTCACTCAGTTCTTCTCCCCAGAGGCATCCAGCAACATCAATTTCTCATGTATTTTTCCAAAGCTAATTTTGTCATTTATTTAAACTGTCTTTTACAAAAAAAAAAAATTGTGGTATTTTTAATATATTACCTCATATGATTTTAAATATCACTGTGGACTAATTATTCTCACTTTACACATAAGTATTTCAAGACTCATAAGTATTTTCCAAGCTCAGTCTCACATGGATAGGTCAGAAATTAAAACCCATTTCTGTCCAATTTCTATCCCGTTCAACTACCATTTCAACATAACATTGTGCCTTGCCTTTGTGAATTTTCATCAATATTTCCATAGTCATTTTATACTTTCTACAATTTTATAGTAAAACTAGAGCTTGAGCCATATAGTAAAACTAAACTGGTTGAGCTATTGCAAAATTTAAAGTAAGTAGTTTTTCCTCTATTGTACACTAAACTTTATGTAGCTATGCTGGGAAGGATATGGAGAAACTAATACTCTCAAACATTGGTGTCAAGAGTGTGTGAACTATTTCAGTTGAATAAACTTAAAAACAAAAAAACCTTCATATAGTTCTTCTAACTTATGAAATACATTTGATGTTGAACTTCTCATATTACCCTCTATTATCTAAAGCTGCTTTCTCTCTGTCTTTACAACAACAAGGTATACTAAAATATACAATCAATTCTTTTTTAACAATATTCACTTCCCTCAAATTTTTGATGTAATAAGACAATCTCAATTAATCCAAATAAATCGTGACTAAGCAATAAATGACTGATCTTAAAATCTTCCAGAATAAATATATATTAATAGAGAAATTGTTAAAATCATATCAAACTGAAAGATAAAGTATTTCATCACTAGAACATGAAAACTACTGTAAATACAGGAATTTTAAAAGTCCGTTTATTTCTTATGATTAGCATTAAGTGGTAGTTGTCTCCTTAGTTATCTGCTGAGCTCAAAACTTTCTCATCCCTGGGAATAGCAACAGTATATGAAACTGTATTATCAGTGACAGTGCCCATATTGTGTGACTGTGCCATGCTGGCTAGAGTGGTCTCATCCAGGTATAGTTACCTGATCTAAGGTTGAGCCAATCAGTTTCTCTCTAATAGGAATTTGAAATCTCAAGTAGGGAGAAAGAAGCCATCTTGTGGCCTCAGAAAGAGGAGGGCTGGAGAAAGGGGTCTGTGCATTTGCTGTCTAGTTTTTATTTCCTAAATCTGGATTATTTAACTTTTCTCTATGTATATTTCCAAATAATTATCTTCTCCCCACATTTTTGGTATTATTATTTAATCTAAACATTGCTTTATCGATTTGTTCATTTATTCAACAAATATTTAATATGAATTTTGCACTTTGATATGCTCCATCCTATTCAAGGCACTGAAGAGCCTTCAGAAAAAGTCACATAGTTCTACTCTTCTTTCACTTGTGCTCTAGCAAGAAAGACTGATAGTAATAAGAAAACAAGCATATGCTATAAGTTAACGTAGTTATAAGTCCTATGGAGAAAAAGATCAAAATAATAATACAGAAAGTGAGGAAGTTGAGCTGACATGCTAGTCCAGATAGGATGTTCAGAAAAGAGATGACATTTTCTCAGACTTAAATGAAATAAGAAATGAGAATAAGAAATTGTAAATATATATGCACCCAACATAGGAGCACCTCAATATATAAGGCAAATGTTAACAGACATAAAAGGAGAAACTGACAGTAACAAAATAATAGTGGGGGACCTTAACACCCTACTTACACCAATGTTCAGATCATCCAGACAGAAAATTAATAAAGAGATAGAGGTCTTAAATGACACATTAGAGCAGATGGACTTAACTGAAGTTTTAGAGAATTCTATTTGAAAGCAGCAGAATACACATTCTTTTCTATTCTCCAGGATAGATCACATGCTGGGCCACAAAGCAAGCCTCAGTAACTTTAAGAAAATTGAAATCATATCAAGTATGTTTTCCAACCACAACACTATGAGATTAGAAATCAACTACAAGAAAAAAACTGCAAAAACACAAACACCTGGAGGCTAAACAATATGCTACTAAACAACCAATGGATCACTGAAGAAATCAAACAGGAAATAAAAAAATACCTAGAGACAAATGAAAACAAAAACATGACGACCCAAAACTTATGGGAAGCAGTAAAGAGCAGTTCTAAGAGCAAAGCTTATAGTGATAGAAGCTTACATCAGGAAACAAGAAAAATCTCAGATAAACAACCTAACTTTACACCTAAAGCACCTAGAGAAAGAAGAACAAACAAAACTCAAAGTTAGTAAAAGGAAAGAACTCATAAAGATCAGTGCAGAAATAAATGAAATAGAGACTAAAAAAAAAGAAAAGAAATCAATGAAAGTAAAAGTTGGTACAAAATTGATATAAATTTTGTACATCAAAAATTTACATCAATTTTGTACCAACTTTTACTTTCATTGATTTTTTTTTTCTATTCTCCAGGATAGATCACATGCTGGGCCACAAAGCAAGCCTCAGTAACCAGACTCACCAAGAAAAAAATGAGAGGGCCCAAATCAATAACAGCAGAAATGAAAAAGGAGAAGTTACAACTGACACCACAGAAATACAAAGGATTATGAGAGATTGCTATGAACAACTATATGCCAGTAAAATGGACAACTTAGAAGAAATGGACAAATTCTTAGAAAAGTACAATCTCCCAAGACTGAACCAGGAAGAAATAGAGAATATGAACATACCAGTTACCAGTACTGAAACTGAATCAGTAATTAAAAAACTCCCAACAAACAAAAGTCCAGGACGAGATTGCTCCACAGGTGAATTCTACCAAACATTTAGAGAAGAGTTAACACCTATCCTTCTGAAACTATTCCAAAAAATTTCAGATGAAGGAATGCTCCCAAATTCATTCTATGAGGTCACCATCAACCTGATGCCAAAACTAAACAAAAATCACAAAAAAAGAAAACAACAGGCCAACATCACTGATGAACATAGATGCAAAAATCCTCAAAAAATACTATCAAACCCAATCCAACAATACATTAAAACAATCATACACCATGATCAAGAGGGATTTATCCCAGGGATGTGAGGACTTTCCAATATCCATAAATCAATCAATGTGATACACCACATTAACAAACAGAAGAATAAAAACCACATGGTCATTTCAACAGATGCAAAAAAAGCTTTTGATAAAATTCAACATCCATTTATGATAAAAACTCTCCAGAAAGTGGGCATAGAGGGAATACACCTCAACATAATAAAGGCCATAAATGACAAACCCACAGCTACCATCATACTTAACAGTGAAAAGCTGAAAGGATTTCCTCTAAGATCAGATACAAGACAAGGATGCCAACTCTCGCCACTTTTATTCAACATAGTTTTGGAAGTCCCTAGCCACAGCAATCAGAGAAGAAAAAAAAATAAATAAAAGGAATCCAATTTGAAAAAGAAGTAGTAAAACTGTCACTTTTTGCAGATGACATGATACTATACATAGAAAATCCTAAAGATGCCACCAAAAAATGACTAGACCTCATCAATGAATTTGGTAAAGTTGCAGTATAAAAAATTAATATACAGAGATCTGTTGCATTTCTATACACTAACAATGAAATAGCAGAAAGAGAAATTAGAGAAACAATCCCATTTACCATAGCATCAAAAAGAATAAAATATTTCAGAATAAACCTACCTAAGGAGGCAAAAGACCTGTACTCTGAAAACTATAAGATGCTGATGAAAGAAATTGAAGATGACACAAACAGTTGGAAAATATACAATATTCTTGGATTGGAAGAATCAATATTCTCAAAATGACTTATACTATCCAAGACAATCTACAGATTCAATGCAATCCCCTTCAAATTACCAATGGCATTTTTCACAGAACTAGAACAAAAAAAAATTTTTAATTTGTATGGAGACACAAATGACTCTGAAGAGCCAAAGCAATCTTGAAAAAGAAAAATTGAGCTGGAGGAATCAGAGTCCCTGACTTCAGACTATACTACAAAACTACAATAATGAAAACAATATGGTACTGGCACAAAAACAGAAATATAGATCAATGTAACAGGATAGAAAGCCCAGAAATAAACCCACACACTGATGGTCAATTAATCTATGACAAAGGAGGCAAGAATATAAAATGGAGAAAAGACAGTCTCTTCAACAAGTGGTACTGGTAAAACTGGACAGCTACATGTAAAAGAATGAAATTACAACATTCTCAACAATATACACAAAAATAAACTCAAAATGGATTAAAGACTTAAATGTAAGACGCGATACTATAAAACTCCTAGAAGAAAACTTAGGCAGAACACATTTTGACATAAATTGCAGCAATATCTTTTAGGATCCATCCACTAGAGTAACAGAAATAAAAGCAAAACTAAACAAATGGGATCTAATTAAACTTAAAACCTTTTGCACAGCAAAGGAAGCCATAAACAAAATGTAAAGAAAACCTACAGACTGGGAGAAAATATTTGCAAAGGATGCAACTGACAGCGGATTAATTTCCAAAATATACAAACAGCTCATACAGCTCAATGTTAAAAACACAAACAACCCAATACGAAAATAGGAAGAAGATCTAAATAGACACTTCTCCAAAGAAGACATACAGATAGCCAAGAAGTACATGAAAAGGTGCTCAACATGGCTAATTATTAGAGAAATACAAATCAAAACTACAGTGAGGTGTTACCTCACACTGGTCAGAATGGCCATCATCAAAAAGTCTACAAATAATAAATGCTAGAGAGAATGTGAAGAAAAGGGAACCCTCCTACACTGTTGGTGGGAATGTAAATTGGTGCAGCCATTATGGAGAATAGTACAGAGGTTCCTTAAAAAACTAAAATTAGAGTTACCATATGATCCAGGGATCCCACTCCTGGGCATATATCTGGAAAAAACTCTAATTCAAAAAGATACATGTAGGGCTTCCCTGGTGGCACAGTGGTTGAGAGTCGCCTGCCAATGCAGGGGACACGGGTTCGTGCCCCGGTCCGGGAAGATCCCACATGCCACAGACCAGCTGGGCCCATGAGCCATGGCCGCTGAGCCTGCGCGTCTGGAGCCTGTGCTCCACAACAGGAGAGATCACAACAGTGAGAGGCCTGCATACTGCAAAAAAAGAAAAAAAAAAAAAAAAGATACATGTACCCCAATGTTCATAGCAGCACTATTATGCCAAGGCATGGCAGCAACCTAAGTGCCCATCAACAGATGAATGGATTAAGAAGATGTGGTATATGTACACAATGGAATATTACTCAGCCATAAAAAAGAATGAAATAATGCCATTTGCAGCAACATGGATAGACCTGGAGATTATCGCACTAAGTGAATTAAGTCAGACAGAGAAAAATAAATCTCATATGGTTTGGCTTATATGTGGAATCTAGAAAAAAATGATACAAATGAACTTATTTACAAAACAGAAATTGACTCACAGACATAGAAAACAAACTTATGGTAACCAAATGGGAAAGGTGGGGAGGGAAAAATTAGGAATTTTGGATTAAAATATATACACTACTGTATATAAAATAGATAAAAAACAGAGAACTATACTCAACATCCTGTAATAACCTATAATGGAACAGAATCTAAAAAAGAATAGATATATATGTATATGTATAACTGAATCATTCTGCTGTAAACTTGAAACCAATACAACATTGTATATCAACTATATATTAATAAAATTTTTTAAAAAAGAAATGAGAGCATCAACCTTAGGACGATCTGGAGAAAGACTGTTCTAATCTGAAGGAACAGTATGTTCAAAAACCCTCCTGAACCACTACATTTTGGAACTTAGTGGTGGACAAACAACAGTACCTGAAATAGTAATAGTAAATTTGTGCAAATTACTTTATTTTTTGGTGGTTCAGTTTTTTTATTTAAAAATAAAAACTCTTAATTAGTGAGTCTGCTGGCATGTTTATATGAAATGACATATTAAAACACATAGCATAGTGTTCCATGTAAAACATTTTCTTTTCTTCGCTTTGTTCATTATGTTCTCATTTAAACTTTAAAGTTGGGGAAAACTACTAGACTATGATTATTATGGATTTTAGAAGAGCTCTGATGAGGCTATTCAAAACGACAGAAAGACAAAAATAATGTATAATTACATTGAAATTGTTTCAAATAGTTCTTGCTCTTCCTTGCACATAATGTGGAAATTTAAATGAATGAATAGATGAATGAATGAAACTAACAGGCATCAACTACCTCAAATATTTCTGGCATTAGGAAGGCAAAAAGCAAATATATACTTTTTAAAAGCATGATTTAGAAAGATGTAAAATGGCAAAATGAAAGTGTAGTGCACCGAATTCTAATACATTATATATAGTATTGCGTTCAAACATTTAGATACGTTTGTCTTGCAAAGGGGAATTATTTATAAATCTTACTGTTTTACCATCTGGTGACATCATGTAAGGCTTATTTATATGATGGCATATTAGAGGAAAGTAATTCCCCTTTATGATGTTTAGGTTTCATTACTGCATTTGAGAGATGTTATGAGTAAATGTGGGTTATTTATCTGAAAATGGGTTTATCTTATATTTTATTCCTCACTGATACACAAAAAACAATAGAAGAATATGTGTTTATCTCCTTTTACTTTCCTGTCTTGTATAGCTTGATTAGAAAATGAATAATTTTATGCCTGGCTGAAGATCAATGCTGTGCCTTCTCTCCATGGCTTCGCTGTAATTGTGGAATATTAAGGTAATCAGAAGTAGAACATGTTCATTTACATGAGGATGAAGGAAGGCTATTTTCAGTGATGGCTTATGCACCTCTCTGAACACAACTGGATGCTGTACCTCAGCTCAGGACTCCCTTTTCTCAGAAGATGTTGTATTTTCTGAGTTGCAACTTGACATCTGGCAAGTACACAGTGGATGTATTTCCTGGTCACTACAAATCCTGTCAAGAATAATTGGGTTTGTAGTTCTCTTAGCCTTGTATCAATATAATACGTGGAAGTAGTGGGAATCTTTAAACAAATGAAAAAAAATACTTAAACAGGAGAGCAGTAATATGATGTACAGTATTCCCCCAAGCACATTGACAAGTAATATCCAGCTCTTTATTCTTTGGAATATGAGTTTAACAAAAACAGAAAGCAGTGCTAGGTCTACATGTCTCCACGTATTCCCTGTATGAGTGTGTGCGCGCATGTGTGTGTGTATGTGTGAGTTAGAAAATGCTAGTTAGAAATGGTAATAAGCACTATTTTAATCCTGTTTTTCAGTTGCTGAAATATGAATGATTTTCTCAGTTTTGCTCCACTGCTTCAATTAAATGCTGCTTCCCTTTGCTGTGAGAAATCATTCTAAATCTTTGTAAGTGCTTTGCAATTATAGAATTTTTCATACTTTAGAGGCCAGAGCCAACTACAATTGACAGATAGCTTTGTAAAGAAGACACTTTTTTAAAAAAGGATAAATAATACACCATGTCAATTCAGAATAGTATCAGATCTTATAATTCTATGAGACTATCATGATAATAGATTGAATATTTGAAGTTCCCTGGAGGTTGTTCACTTTTATGCTTACTAAGTGTTTAAAGAATTTTCTTTTAAATGATTGAAATAGTGTAATGGTTGACAGAATTGGAATTGCTTGAGAAAGAATTTTATGTTATTTCTCAACCTCCCAAAATTTGTTCAATGCTTTTCTTGAGAAAAGCAATTTGGATTAATGTAAAGAGGGAAAGAGTAAAGGAGAGAATGAAAGAGGAAGGAAGAAAGGAAGTAAAGAAGACCACATCTTATAATTCTCAATTTTGGAATGGGCAGAGTCATGATCATGTCTTTGCAAATCTCAGTGGAGACTTTTCAATCCAGAATACAGATAGATCATAAAGTAATAAGTGGAAAATTGATGGGATATGTCTTACCTGCCCTTCATGCATCAGCCTAGACCAATTTGAAGTCTCTCTCTAATTATCAACCTCAGTCTCTACATTTGATTTCCAAAGCCAGATAATAAAATAATATACAGATGTTACATAAGTTGACCTATTCTTTGATATATATAATTCATTGGTGACCATGCATCCATACTTGGAACATGTCAGAAGAACAATATTTTAACAGTTGTGAAATTTAAGTGAAATAATTCACATAAACTATCATATAAAATACTTAGTAGTCATTCAATAAATGGTTTCTATCCATTTTATTTATCTGACATTCTTTGAGTTAAGTCACCAGTTTCATAATGAAGTAAAGACAGTTTTTACACTATATATATATATATATATATATATATGGAGAGAGAGTAAGAGAGAGAGATATAATCTTTACAAAGTCCCTATGAAGTGTGTTCAGTATTCTTTCATGAAATGATCAGCTAAGTGTGGCCACAAGAAGGGCCACATGAGAAGCATAGGGAAACAATGTTTATTATGCTCACAGATTGTAGAGAGACAGAGTCACCCATGACCCCCTGGGAACACCAAAGAGTGGGCTTCAGAACCTGTGGGCAAGTTCCTTAATAGAGGTCAGGTTGGAGAACACAAGCAAAAGATGTGAGGAGATTTCATTGGTACATTTGAATGACACTAGGTCACAGTCAGATGAGGGCAAGAAGGGTAACTTGTGACAGGGGCCAGCCTTATCATTCTGGTGTACCTGTCACCTGGGCGGGGTGCTCACAACTTGTTTGTGGGGATGTTGAGGTAGCAGGAAAATATGAAATTTTAAGATTTATAATATAAGGTTATATACTACTATTATCAGTATTTCACAGAGGGCAGGGGCAAGCCACCATATAGGTATTCTTTTATTACACAGCAAGCAAGTGGTGAAACTGGGATTTGAACCTAAGCTATCTGATTTCAGATCCCTCAGTTTTGATCACTTCCTGGCATTTCCTTGAAGCTAAATATTATATTTGGTCAGAAGAAATTCCTTATAAGCTTACATAAAGAAAAAAATAAATTTGGAGGGGACCAGAATGTGAGAGAACTACATTGTTTAATGTAATGGGAGAAGTGCCATGGCTCTTCTGGGAAAAGAAGATGAGAGAGAGGAGAGAAAGAAGCTGGGCAGGGAAGTGAGCAAGTCCTCATTATTTCTTGATCCTTCCAGGACCCCCAAATCTTCTATCAAAATATATGACTGTCATAAGTGATGAAAGAGGATTCTTGGGGAAATCACTAAAGATTAAAGATCCCTTAACATGTAGATTTCTGTTAATTAGACATTTGTCTGCCCCCTCCCCACTGTCTTCTCAAGACTAAGAGCTAGGTCATGGTCAGTACACACTAGGAGTTTTGAACAAGGAATTAGAAGCTCTGGGATCTCCCCCAGCTCTGTCACTCATGTAAGTGAGTTAAATCAACGGTCCCCAACCTTTCTGGCACCAGGGACTGGTTTCCTGGAAGATAATTTCTCCACAGACAGGGGTGGTGGGAGATGGTTCAGGTGGTAATGCCAGCGACGGGGGCATGGGGAGCGGCAGATGAAACTTTGCTCGCTGCTGCTCACCTCCTGCTGTGCGGCGGTGCGGGGTGATGAGGACCACATGATTAAGTAAATTGTTCACGGACTAAACCACAAATATAAAAATAATATTCTCTTCATGTAAATATAAAGTCATATTATCAATGAAAATAAATATTTTGGAATCATTTTTTCTTGTTTCTCAACTATTTTTAGCATCATTACTGTAGTCTGTACTACTGTTTAGTTTAAGAATCCTGCAATTAGGACACTTGTTTAAATGAGCATCTCTCACTACATAGTGCATAAAAATAGCCTAAATCTTATTAACTCTAGTGATTGCTCTCATAACCATTTCAATGGAAAAGGCATGTTGCTGCCAAATATTATCCAATATATTAAGTCTCTTTGGCTTCATAAAAAGATAAAGTAACCCTGGAATATAACATATTCCAAAAATCTGGTGGTTCATGAAGTGAGAAATTATGGGCTTGGATTTTTATAAAATTTGAAAGGTCAAGAGGGTAAGCAGATGGCTAGCTGTAGAATATATTACACATTAAGCAATTGTTTGTGCTAGGCAAAGTCCTGGAAGCTTATGAGATTGTAAAATCCAATGACCCTGAATTAGACTGAGGGTTCAGATCATGATACACATGAAATTTTAGAGAGCACATTTATTATTGGTTTATTAGCTGTCAGAAACACACAATTCAACACGATTAATACCCTGAACTGCAGTTTTTACTACTGTTCTTTTTTTAACCTCTTTTTCCCCCCCATCTTGCTATTTTATGCTTCTTTTACAATATTACTAAGTTCAGGATAATCAAGTGACAGCTCAGCAATGGTGAATGGTTTTCCAGTAACTTTTCAGTTACTCGTAAGTAAAAAAATTTTATAAGGGATATAAAGAATTTAGATACTCAATCCAACATACTGTCCTCAATGTACATGAGTAGTTTCATTGTCATCAGCTGGAGTTTTGAATGCAGAGAACAGCAGTATTTTTTTCACAACTATGTAAAATGCTCAAAACAAATTACCCTCCTAAAAAAAAGTTAATCCTAAGAAGGTGATCTGCAATATTATGGTTGCTGAACCTTTCTCATATCAAAACAAACAAAAAAGTCAAAGGCAAATAACTATCTTAGAGACTTAAGGAAATGCTTTTCTGGGGGTTGTTTTTAGTGTGATGCTAATAAAATTTATCAGTATGCTATGAAACAGCATGCCATGGTGCTCCATTTCAGGGATTTCTAATAGATGATGTCTAATGACTTAATATTTACCCAAAGCCAGCTTCAAAAAATTTACCCTCCCTCCCGAGTTTCAGGAACTACAGTACTTCTGAATTTTAAGAATGTTATATGAGCAACCTCAATTTCATTAAATGTACTATTAAAAATTCAAATGCTCAGAATTCTAAAGTACTGACCAGACTAAACCATAGTTTAACACTATGTTCATTTTATTAAAAGTTACTAATTTTAAATACATTTAATTTTGTTTAATGGCAGCTCAAACTTTTGGGCAAGTTTCACTAAGAAGTATTTACTAAAATATAGATGACTTTTAAAACAATCAAGTGATAACATTTCTGCTCCACGTTTTTTACAGAAAACAACAACAACATAAATGCCAAGATACCACACCTGAAAGAATGCTAAGATAAACCTTCATTCACTGTCCTCATTGCAGAGTTTATTTAGTGTAGAGGACTCTGTTATCAGAGGTTTTTAACTCCCCTTCAGTTCCCTGGGATATTCATTAAGGATAGCTGATATTTAATCTAGTAAGTATACCTATCTCTACTCCAAATTAAAATAATTTTAGGAGTTATTTGTTTCAGATTGTGGGAGAAGCTACTATTGTTCAATTACAGGCTTTCTTGCTTAGTGAGTTCTTGTTTAAGAAAAGGTTTAAATACTTGCTGAACTATGTATCAAGGCAGGGACTCCCATTATGTGAATCTTTTTTAAATTTAATACTAAAAAAAACCCCAAAAAACTTACTGAGGGGGTGAAAGGGCCAATGTGATAGAAAGCAAAAAGTGTTACATGATTCCCAGAACACTGGGGTGTGCTCCTGATAGAAAATGAATCTGCACAAGACAGTTTACTTCTGTGGGACTAAGTTCAATTCTCTATTAAAAAAAAAAGAGTTGGGACTATAGATCATCTCTAAAGTGGTGCTGCAAAAGTTTGGCTCCAGTAGGGGAGCACTTTTCCTTGGAGACAAACTTAACTCAAGTTGTTTGTTTGTTTTTTTCATGTGAATCATCCATATCATCATAACCTCCATGAAGCACTGCTATGAAAATTAAATGAGATAAATTTATTAAGAATCTAGTTTAGTGCATGCCATACAGGAGATGTTATTTAAAAATATCTATTCCTTCAACTTTCCGCTTTTCTCCTCTAGCCCTTTCTTCTCATTCTAAGTTTCCATGATTTATCTCAAGATATTTTATACAAAAGTTCTTGCAGTTAGAGAATTACTGTAGTACAAAAATTCAATTGAGGAGCACATGTTTGGCATCAAATCAGTGCAACGCAGAAAAATATCCCAAAGTGTAAGTTATTGTTACAAACTTAAGAGAATGCATTTGACCTCAAAGTAAACTGTTGAAAATATTGCCTAGAGATAGGCACTGCTCAAATACAAAATACAAGGACAATGTTTTCACAACAAACAATATTCTGAGATTCAATGGAAATTTAAAATTTTCTCATAATCTGTAGAAATAATGCCTCATGTGTTAGTAGCATTATCTTTATAAATTGAACCACTGTTTGACAAAGCTATGTAAGATAGCCAAAACTCAAACTGATTACTTTTTAAATATCTGTAATAGTTGTATCTAATGAACAGGAAAGAATGCAAGAGTATATAAAGTTCAAAGTCTTTATCATTGGACAGAAAATATTCTTACATTTATTAAGATACCATCCAGTTCAAATGCTTTTTGAATATGAAGGCAAAAAAGAATGTATATATCTTAGCCAGAGAATTTCAAATTCCAGTTTAATAATCAAATTTGGTAGGAGTAGCTGATTCTACAGGTAAAAAAGGATCAAGTAATGTGTATATTCTGAATATCAGGAGTTAAACTACGTGAATCTCTCTTCTGTGCTATGGATTAATTAACAAGGAACTCTATAAATAAGATTTTATTTATAAAATAAAATGATGTCACCTAACAATTCTGGTAGGCATCCCAGTCAACATCCCTGGTCTGTATTAACTTCAAGCATACTGAAAAAGTCACTCCCATAATTACTCAGGCAGGTATAACAGCTTTCTTGATTGACAGTAAGAGAAGTTGCTCTGGATGTCTGCAGGTTCAAGTTTCATGCAAGGCCCAAAATATCTAGTCTTCAGGAACCTTAGATAATAAAGATGGTAAACTAAACATTTTTTCACTGAGGAAAATTCATAATTCAGTGTAGAGTTTAGTTTTAAAAAATCAATAACATAACATTAATATTTTGCTTAAGAAGCAATTAGTGGTTTTTTATGTGTGTGCAATGAATTTTGTCTATTGGAGTGACAACCTTATAGCTTCAGTTTAAAGAGTTTAATCAAGTAATTCATGCTTTTAATTTCAAATTGAAATACTACAAAGTTTGTACAGTATTAGAGCATTTGAGAATTTTAATTCTCTCATATTTACATATTTAAGTTATCAAACATTAAAGACTATTTAATATTCAGAAAACTTTTGTTTGATAAGTGAGACAATTGAAGTACTTATGAAGGGAATCAAATATATTCCATTTTAAAATGCAGTTAAAATATTTGGGGCTTCCCTGGTGGTGCAGTGGTTGAGAATCTGCCTGCTAATGAAGGGGACACGGGTTCGAGCCCTGGTCTGGGAGGATCCCACATGCCACGGAGCAACTAGTCCCGTGAGCCACAACTACTGAGCCTGCGCATCTGGAGCCTGTGCTCCACAACAAGAAAGGCTGCAATAGTGAGAGGCCCACGCACCGCGATGAAGAGTGGCCCCCGCTTGCCACAACTAGAGAAAGCCCTCACACAGAAACGAAGACCCAACACAGCAAAAATAAATAAATTATTAATAAACTCCTACCCCCAACATCTTCTTTAAAAAAAAAAATTGAAGATATTTAATTAAGTTTGTAAATGGGATCAGACATTGCTCAAAGCTTACAAAAAGTAATTATTAATACTTTCTAAACGTATAAACAAAATAAAATCTGTATGCTTAACTTAAAGGCTTAAAATGTTTTTGCTATAATTTTAATAATTTACAACTTAATACTAAAAAAAAGTGAATCTCTAAATAGTCTTTTTTTGTGTGATAAGAACATGAGATGTACTCTCTTAAATTTTTAAGTGTGCAGTTCATTATTGTTGACTATAGTACAATGTTGTATAAAAATTGCTAGAATTTATTCATCTTGCTTAACTGAAACTTTATACCCAGGGATTACTAGCTCCCCTCTCCTCCTCCCCGTAGCCCCTGGCAACCACCGTTCTACTTTTTGATTCTATGAATCTGACTGCTTGGGATACCTTATACAAGGAAAATGCTGCAGTATTTGTCTTTGTGACTGGCTTTTTCACTTGGCATAATGTCCTCCAGGTTCATCCACGTTGTCACATATTGCAGAATTTCTTTCTCTTTTAGGCTGAGTAGTATTCCATGATATGTATATAGTACATTTTCTTTATCCATTCATCTAATGATGAATATTTCAGTTGTTTCCACATTTTAGTTTTAGTGAATACTGTTTCAATGAACATAGCAGTGCTAATATCTCTTTGTGATCATGATTCCAATTCTTTTTGATAAATACCCAGAAATGAGATTACTGGATTATATTGTAGTTCTATTTTTAATTTTGGGGGGGAACCTCTATACTGTTTTCCATAGTGGCTACACCATTTCAAATTCCCACAAACAGTGTGAAAAGGTTTCAATTTCTCTACATCCTCACCAACACATGTCAGCTGTTTTTTTGATATTAGCCATCCTGACAGGTGTGAGGTATACACCTGTATATACCTCATCATGGTTCTGATGAATAGTTTTTCAAACATACAAAAATCACTGTTGAGGGAATTCCCTGGCGATCCAGTGGTTAAGGCTCAGCACCTTCACTGCCGTGGCCCGGGTTCAATCTCTGGTTGCGGAACTAAGATCCCATAAGCTGTGCAGAGTGGCCAAAATAATAAAAATAAAATAAAAAGATCACTGTTGAGAAATCCACAGTGCTTACAGAAGTGCAGAGCCCAGTTTTACCACTTTGAATCTTAAAATCTCTAGGATATTAAGAATATAATTTAATTTCACTCAGCCTTAGACATCTGACCTGTAAAATGGGGATAAAAGCTACTATTTTATACAATTGTTTTGAGGATTGACACAAACAACATATATGGAGTGCTGATAAAATGCTCAGCACATTAGTGCACAATAAGTATTGTTACTATTAAACTCCTTAGGGAACTTCTAAGACAATAATTATTTTGCTCATAGTATTTAAAAATGCTTTTTTTGAAATATAAATCTGGCCATCTCAATGCCAATATGTGGAACAGCATTTAATGCATTCTCTATTACTGAATACCTGCACTGTAACTGACCTGTGTAAATGTGTGGAACATTTACTAAATTAAGCATTCAGAGAATCTCCAAATATACACATTAGAAGCATAGTTTGTCATATTTATGTCATGAGTGTGCTTTGCTAAAGAAGTCTTAAAACACATATATTTGTGCCTATACATTTTTAATTCTAGTAATAAACCCTAAATAAATATATGCTAGGGTTTGCCAAAGATTTTCTCCTTAGTTTTTTAATTCACTGGATTTTTTCTCTAAGAGTAAAATGTTGTCTTTGGTTTAAACAAAACAAAACATACAAGAACTTCACCAACAATAAAAATAATAGTAAAACCTATGCTATATAAAAAATAAAAAGAATGCCATATCTCTACATATGCAGGATAAATCTATACCTCCTAAATGTAGCCATCTTTCCTACATAAAGAAATGTAAAACATTTAACTACTTCAGAAATGTGAAATTGAGAATCAATGGTTAGAGAATGTTAATGTTAGGTACATACATTTTTAAGCTTAGGGATTTCCTACCAAATATCAAAGGTCAGCAAATTGACAGTACACATTATGAACTAAATGTCATTTAAAATTGGGCATGAATAAAATTTTTTAAGTTTCTTCTGCAATTAAAGGAAAACAATAATCTCAATATAACATTTGTTAGAATAATGCCAACTACTGAAAGAGAAATGAAAATTCATTAAATCATTGTGATGTTTCTGAATATCTAGGTAATGAGCCTATCTTAACATATAAGACATTATATTATCCACATATTTCTTTGCAATTAAGTAATTCTGGGGTAAGAAGGAGACCATGCAATTAATCTTGGGTTTAGTCCATTATGGTGAAATGCCTTCTTTGTATGTAAATAAAACTCCATGGTTGCCTTCACTATCAGATCACTTTAAGGGTAATTATATGAAGTCTTGCTTACTTAGCAAATATTTATTGAGCAATTACTAAAACTAGGCAGATGCTTTTAACATATCAACAATAAATTTTAAAAGGTCCTAATCTATAGAATTTATATTACAGTAACAAAATTATAAGATTTTCTTTCTCTTATTTTGCTGTTTTCTATAACACTGTTATTTTGTTTTTAACATTAATCTTAAAAATGTTAATTAGATAACTGGCAGCATTAGCTTTTTGAGGGACAAAGACCCAGTCTGAAACTAAGCCAAAGCACTGAAATCATTCTTGTTCTTTTCTTTCCTGACAATGTTAGGATACAGGCAGATTTCAGTAAACTGAAAAATAAAGGTGAAGAATGAAAAAAGTATCATGCCCTTCCTTTGTCAATTCCAATATGATCAAATAGTTGAGAAGAAAAGCTCTTTACAAAATAAGTCCAGTCAATAAGTACAAAAGGAATGATAAAGTCATCACTCTATAAGCCCTTATGAAATAATGTATCTATGCAATACTCATTAATAAATACTAAAACTGTATGTTAATTTAATAAAAGAAAACAATGATTGACGTCTAATGAATGAACTGATCAATTTCAGCATTGCTGAAAACGGGATAACCATGAACCATGCCTCATGTCTTAGCACAATAGGGCATACACAGTACCATGTATGCATTATTCCCACATACTGAAATTGATTCTTTATGTAAACATCTGAATCTAAATATTAGTTTACAGGAAACACTTGGAGTAGAAGAACAAGTCTACAGCATAACAAGAAAGCAATCAGTCAAGCCCAGAATGAGCAATATTTTACAGGAAATTGGCCTGTTCTCTTTAAAAAAAAAAAGTCAGTTGTATATAAAATGGAAGGAGGATCATTATAGAATAAAACTAACATCATAAATAACTATCAAATGCTATGTGTGTACTTTGTTAAATCTGGATTGAAAGAAACCAACTGTAAAGTGATTTTTTGAGACAAATGGGATAATTTAAATATAGAATGATTATAAGACAATTTTGTTAATCTGGTTAGATGTGAATGACCTGCTGGTAATTATTACTTACTGAAGGCATTATCAGATTCATAGACGCATTTTGAAATATATGCAAAAAACGTAAGGTTATATGATGACTGGGATTTGCTTTAAATATACCCTTTCCCTCTCTAACCAACACACACACACACCCTCACACACACACACACACACACACACACACAAGCACACACACACACAGTTTTCAAAAGTGTATTTTGACTCTCCATGAATATTTCGGATTTTTTCCATACTGGAATGCCTTCAGCTATATTTTAACTGTAAAACATACTTGAGATCCTAAATAGATACATAGATTTTTATTACATTTTACTTTTCATTATGAAATGTTGCATTGTGCAGTATACTGAATAAAAGTGTCCACTTTTAAAAATTTGATGGTTTTAACCCTTTTGTCTTACGATACATAATGTATCATGTTTTGCACGTGGTTTCAATAATGTTACATTAAACTAAATAATTACTAACTGAAAAATGTAAACTTCATTTTAATAAACAATTCTATAATAGTATTCATATATAATTAGTATTCATGTGTATTAGTATTCATGTGTAATTAGTGCCTAGAAGTTATTAATATGTTCACTTTCCATATATGAACCTAATACTGCTGAAAGTTTTAAGACATTACCTAGCAACTGAACAATAAAAATTACTGAATCTAATTCATAATGGTATGTCTTAAAAGACTAAGTGTCTCTGATTTAAACTGTCATCAGTATTGTAGGCTGTGATTGACAAATCTGACTACTAAATTATGAAATGTGATTAGTAAATTCATACTCTTTACTGATTAGTCTTCAAAAACAGGAGCATTGAGAGTTGGGAATAAGAAACTACTAAAGATAAGTCAGATGCTGATAAACAATGAATTTTGCATTAGATAAAGTATTCCCTCTGTTGTAGGAAAGAACTGAGCTGATGAAAGCCAAAAGTTTTCATCATTGCTTCTAGTTTGTCTCACTGACATAAGAGAAAATTGATACACTATTCATTTCATGACACCAACTGAAGTATTATTTTTGACATTTTGGTTACAAAATGATATATCAAATGAGTTTATATAAGCACTAGTCTGGTGCCTCTGTGTGTTTTAATTTGGTCAAATTAATATTTATTTTCTCAATGTTCTGAGAAATTAGTTAGTCATATAGTAGGTATTCGTCTAATACTTATTGAATATAATTAAAGATAAAATTATAATTTAAAGAATATAATGAGAGTGTTGAATACAGTGATATTATATATATATGAAAATTATTTAAATATGTATCTTCCCAAAGGGAAACATAGATAAATTAAATGTAAACACACATTTCAGACTTGGATTGGTACTAAACATATGCTTAAGAATACATGTGGGAAGAAAAATATGGGTAAAGATATATTGCTTGGTTTGCTTTATTTTCCTTGGTCATTTTTTCATATCCTGAAGGTATAATTTTCTTTCAGATCATATTTTACATTATTAAAAATTCATCCACATGCCTTTATTTTATTAATTATTATTATTTAAAAGTACTGCAGCTCAGTACTTGTCTAGTCCACACGGATATGAATTGGATTTTTTAGACCACATTCTTTGAAAACCTGCTAAAAAATAATGACCTCTTGTTTTCTCTCTATATTTCCTTTCAGGGTGTGTTTACCATTAAGCTTTACCCAATTAACGCTTCATACTGATTCCTCAGGTGTTCATAAGCAGAGAATTATAAGGGCTAATTCCCTTGAAAGTCAGAGAAAAACAGTGAGTCACTGGTGATTGCAAGAACTTTTATTTGATTTTCCTCTAAATGTTAAACAGATTTTAAAGAAAGCATTGATAAGCTAATAGGTATAAAAAGTAAACCCTTTAATATGGATGATGGAGAACAAAGACTGGCAACTAAAACTTGCTGCAAATAGAACCGCCTTGAGCAACTGTATAATTTATCATCTAAACTGATCATTTTGAAAGTGCACTATTAAACATTACATCGGAGAATATGTGTGACCTGTGTCAGTGCCAGGCAAACAGGGTGTGTGATCACCCTACTACTGGCTCTTCAGGAGTTTTCAATGTATATCATTACAAAGGTAACAGGGTAATTGTTATAACTATTTCTCAAAAGGAAGTAGCAGCAAGGGTATCAGGCTGTGTCTCTACAATCAAAATGCTTTTAAAAATATGAATTCAAATTTTAAATAATAATTACAAAATAGATGCTTTGAAAATCACTGGACAATTTTATGGTTAACAACTTGTTACTTTTCAAATGGCCACATTCTTGTGTATACATATATTTTATTTGAAACTGAAAGGAAAAAAGTTTGAGAAACAAGTTATTATAATTTTCTTCAGAGTAAGAAATATTCTAAATATGGTCTATTTACCAAAAGGAAATAGGGCTTCCCTGGTGGCACGGGGGTTAAGGATCCGCCTGCCAGTGCAGGGGACACGGGTTTGAGCCCTGGCCCGGGAAGATCCCATATGCCGCAGAGCAACTAAGCCCGTGTGCCACAACTACTGAGCCTGCACTCTAGAGCCCGCAAGCCACGACTACTGAAGCCTGTGCGCCTAGAGCCTGTGCTCCGCAACAAGAGAAGCCACCGCAGTGAGAAGCCCGCGCACCACAACAAAGAGTAGCCCCTGCTCGCCACAACTAGAGAAAGCCCACATGCAGCAATGAAGACCCAATGTAGCCAAAAATAAAAATAAATAAAATTTTTTTAAAAAGAGGAAATAGAATAAAATTCACTAAAATATTATCTATATTGTAAAAGTTATTTCATGGTTCTTAATGCTATTAAGATAGTTTTAAAGAATAAAACATAGGAGACAAACCTTAATCATAGTTTCAGTATGTGACATAAAATAATAATAGAGTGTGTAATTTTTATCCTTGGAATTCTGCTAGAAATATCACTCTTTTTTAAGAAAAAATGTTTTAAGATTTAAATATATTCTAGCTTTAAATGGTTGTTATATGTAACCTACTTTTTCATATTATTGCTTTTTAAAGAAGCAAAACATCATATATTTATTTACCTTTGAATTCAGTTATATTGAAAATCAATTGGGATTTTGTCATGAAGTCCATGCCACACTCAAAGTAACTGATAATTTAATGAAGGGACTATTTTCAAAGGTGTGGCCAAGGGTCAACAAGAGCTGGAAAACTTACTACCCCTATAGCTGAGCAGACAAGGGGAGGAAGTAATTACAGACACTCAGAGGTAATAGGATTCTTTTTTTTTTTTTTTTTTTTTTTGCGGTACACGGGCCTCTCCCTGTTGTGGCCTCTCCCGTTGCGGAGCACAGGCTCTGGACGCGCAAGCCCAGCGGCCATGGCTCACGGGCTCAGCCGCCCCGCGGCACATGGGATCTTCCCGGACCGGGGCACGAACCTGTGTCCCCTGCATCGGCAGGCGGACTCTCAACCACTGCGCCAACAGGGAAGCCCTACCTTGGATTCTTGACATCACTTATATGTGGCATCTAATAAAACCAAGCTCATAGAAACAAAGAGTAGAATGGTGATTGCCAGGGGCTGGGGTGGGGTGGGGGAGAATGGGGAGATGTTGGTCAAAATGTACAAACCTCCAGTTATAAGACAAATAAGTTCTGGGTATCTAATGTACAGTGTGGTGATTATAATTAACAACATCAATTATGTTCTTGAAAGTTGCTAAGAAAATAGATCTTAAATGTTCTCAACATACACATACAGAAAAAGATAATTATGTGAGGTGATGGAGGTGTTACCTACGGTGGTAATCATTTTGCAATATATATCAATTTGTCATGTTGTATATCTTAAACTAACACATTGTTATATGTCAATTATATCTCAATAAAGCTAGGGGGAAAACGCCGTGTAGTTACTGTGCGGCAACAACTGGGATTCGCTACCTTGGCCAGTAGAGTAAACCTCTTTCCTCCGGAAAGGTCAGTGGCATGAGGAGCATAAGATGATAAGGCAGGGTTCCACACCTAATGTTCTGCTTTTGCTTTCTTTAAATCTTAATAATTTTAACTTTGAACTTGTATATGTGAAGTCTGATGAGACATTGGAGTATGCCTGCGAGTAGAGGAAATATGTTCGAAATGCATGTTCACCACTGTTTCTTGTCTCTTTATTTGCATACAGTATTTGCAATACCCCATAAGCACAGAGTTCTTGTGGCTCTATTATGTGTGAGAGTTCAGTGAAACTCAAAGCAAATTCAAGGTCATCTTGCTGTGTCTACAACTGAGCAAGTGGGAACACTGACGACTTGCCATGATCGTCATTGAACCAGAACTTGCTTCAAAAGCAGAAGGAAAGCAGTGCAGCTATAAGAAACATGAAAGACCAAGAAACCCTGTCATATTCTTTCTAATTTGTGTTATATCCATGTATTAGCCATCCATTTATGCTGGAAATGATCACATAGAGGGAGAAAGAAAAGGCAACTATAGTTCTGTTTTTTTTTTTTTTCAGTCCTTCCTTACTAGTTAGTAAGCTAAAAGTAGAGAGTTTTGATAGAATGTGCACGTATCAAGAAGTGAAATAAAACCAGTTAAATTTGTTTTGCACAGCATTTCCACACTTCTGGTTAGAACAAAATACATATGTGCAAGCTATGAAAAACAAATTGTGTACTTTTTGTAATTCTGAGTTCAATGCTCTCATGCTTTCATTTAAAACTGTCATTGCACAATATAAAGATAAAGATTAAAATCCATTTGCTAATAATTTATTTTTTAAATCTAGAGTGACATTAAATAGCAATGACAAGCTGAGACAGATTGTGACAGAAAAGAGAATGTTGTATATTTTAGTACTGTTAAAGGCATTCTCTTGCCTTTTGAACATTTTCATTTTGTTCTTGGGCCCACAAATAGGAAGTCCATTTTGCCAATTGAAACAGGGATAACAATTAAATTACAATATCTTCCTTGACCATCTTCAGCCTACTAAAGAGCTTTGCAAGGATTCTGATGCTCTCTCTTCTCATAATACATTTTAAACGAACTTCGTGAAAGACATGGTAAGGAAGTATCTGACTAAATGGCACATAAAAATAAGTTCCAACATTTCCCAACTCTCTAGTCTTTCTTTTATAATCTGTACTTCTTTTCTAAAATTGTTTTCACTAAATATTCAATACAAACTAAAATCCTAATCAAATATTGAGTTCTATAAATTCATAAGTATAGATATTGGTATTTGTAACAATATTTAAATAGTTTAAATACTTTATATTATCATGTTTAACATAAAATTTTTGCTTAATACAAAATACTTTTGAGTTTTTAGTTTATCTATTTTCCACTCTACAAAGCATATCTAAAAATGTTATTTACAACCATTAGCAGAAAAACACAGAGAAAACCTCAATCAAGCCCTACAAATAATTCAGTTTATATCACTCTAATTTTAATTCTTCTAAGAATGCTGTATGATAAATGCAATCTGAGGTATAATAATACTAATATTTGCAAAGATGGTTATTACTATATCTTTCTAAAAGAGGTTTAAATACAGCTGTCTACACAATGATTAAAATCATATTTTATAGCAAAAAGTAAGTGGGTAGAAATGGTGTAATTAAAAACAGTTATGAATTAAGTAATTTTAAAAGAGAAAATGATATATAAACCTTTTGAAAATTAAGTGATTTAAGTTAATTTGAAAAGGCATTGTTGATAGCTTAAGGATGTTAAAGATTTGATATAGGAAGGCTCCTTAATCAGAAGAGCAAGAAACAGAAATTTTAGAGAAAAGCATTTTTTTTAAGCAATAAATAAATGATTATATTCAGTTTTACACATTTTCCAACTCTTAACTGGTTATTTATTTATTTTCATTTAAGAAACCTCTTGAAGAGTTAACCTACTGATTAAGACAGAAAGTATCATAAAAGTGAATTCTTCATTGTGTTATCATTTTAAGACTAATGGTAATTACATTTTATTATTTACATATTTATTTTTCTTTTTAGCCTTTGACTCCCTTCACTCATTTCTCCCACCCCCACAAACCCTGCCTCTGGCAACCACCAATCTACTCTCAGTATCGATGAGCTTTTTTTTCTTTTTCTTTTTCTATTTTAAGATTCCATCTATAAGGGAGATAAAGAGATCATACACTATTTGTCTTTCTCTGTCTAACTTATTTCATTTAGCATAATGTCCTCAAGGTCCATCTATGTTGTTACAAATGACAAGATTTCATTTTTTATGGATGAATAATATTCCTTTATGTATACACACACACACACACACATACACACACACACACACACACACACACACACACCCCAGAGCTTCTTCATCCATACATTCATCAGTCAACACTTAAGTTGTTTCCATATCTTGGCTATTGTAAATAATGCTGCAATGAACATAGGAGTGTATATATCTTTTCTAGTTACTGTTTTTGTGTTTTTGTTTTCTATAGGTAAATACCCAGAATTGGAATTTCTGGATTATATGGTAGTTTTATTTTTAATTTTTTCAGGAATTTCCATACTGTTTTTAATAGTGGATGCATCAATTTAAATTCCCACCAATAGTGTACTAGGGTTCCTTTTTCTCCACATTCTCACCAACACTTATTTCTTGTCCCTTTGATAA
The DNA here is from genome assembly GCF_937001465.1 of Orcinus orca. Classification (NCBI taxonomy): domain Eukaryota; kingdom Metazoa; phylum Chordata; class Mammalia; order Artiodactyla; family Delphinidae; genus Orcinus; species Orcinus orca. The sequence continues at coordinate 80,237,576 of NC_064565.1, forward strand.
TAGATATTCTAACAGTTGTGAGATGATATCTCATTGTGGTTTTGATTTACATTTCCTTGATGATTAGTGATGACCAGCATCTTTTAGTGTACTTTTGCCCATCTGTATATCTTCTTTGGAAAGACATCTATTCAGATCTGCTGCCCATTTTTAACTGGATTATTTTAGTTTTGGTTTTTGTGTTCTATTTCATAGTTGTATGAGTTTTTTACATATTTTGGATAGTCCCTTATCAGATTTATGATTTGCATATATTTCTCCCATTCAGAAGGTTGTATTTTCACTTGTTGATGGTTTCCTTTGCTGTGCAGGAGCTTTTAGTATGATGTAGTCCTTCTTCTTTCTTTTTGCTTTTGTTGTTTTTGCTTTTGGCTTTTGGTGTTGGATTAAAAAAAATCATTGCCAAGACCTATGCCAAGGAGCTTACTGTTTATGTTTTCTTCTAGGAGTTTTACAGTTTCAGATGTTACACTCAAGTCTTAATTCATTTTGAGTTAATTCTTCTGTATGGTGTAAGATGGTGGTAGAGTTACTTTTTTTTTTTCCATGTGGATATCCAGTTATCCCAACACCATTTACTGAAGAGTGTTCTTCCTATGTTTTCCTCTAAGAGTTTTATAGAGTCCTTTCTCCACTGTATATTCTTGGCTCCTCTGTCATAAATTAATTGACCATATAACTGTAGGTTTATTTCTGGGCTATTTATTCTGTTCCACTGATCTATGTGCCTGTCTTTATGCCTATACCATATGGTTTTAATTATGATATCTTTGTAATATAGTTTGAAATCAGGGCATGTGATGCCTCCAGGTTTCTTCTTCTTTCTCAAGATTGCTTTTGCTATTCAGGTTTGGTCCGGGTTCTATACCAATTTTAAAATTATCTGTTCTGTTTCTTTTAAAAATGCCATTGTTATTTTATAAGTATTGCATTATATCTGTAGATTGCCTGAGGTAGTATGCACATTTTAACAATATTGGTTCTTACAGTTCATGGGCATAGAATATCTTTCCATTATTTGAGTTTTTTTCCATTTATGTGTTGAAGTTTTTAATATACAGGTCTTTCACCTCCTTGGTTAAATTTATTTCTAGTTATTTTATTCTTTTTGATGTAACTGTAATTGAGATTATTTCTCTTACTGATAATTTGATATTGGCATAGAGAAAGGCAACAGAATTTTGTGTATTAATTTTGTATCCTGTAACTTCACTGAATTTAATTATTAGGTCTAACAGTTTTTTAATGGAGTCCTTAGGGTTTTTAAAAAATGTATAATATGATAGCACTTGCAAATAGTGACAGTTTACTTCTTCTTCTTCCATTTGGATGCCTTTTATTTCATTTTCTTTCCTAATTGCTCTGGCTAAGATTTCCAATGCCATAATTGAATAGAAGTGGTGAGAGTGGGCAACCTTGTCTTCTTCCTGATCTTAGATAAAATGCTTTCAGCTTTTCACCTTTGAGTATGATGTTAGCTGTGGGTTTGTCATATATGGCCTTTATTATGTTGAAGTATAACGACTTCCCTCTATAACGACTTTTTGAGAGTTTTATCATAAATGGATGCTGAATATTGTCAAAAGCTTTTTCTTTCATCTTTTAAGATAATCATATGATTTTACCCTTCATTTTATTAACAAGGTATACTACATTGAGTAATTTGCCAAGGTTGAACCATTCTAGCATACCTGAAATAAATCCCACTTGATCATGGTGTTTAATTCTTTTAACGTATTGTTGAATTTAGTTTGCTAACATTTTGTTGAGGATTTTGCATCTATGTTCATCAAGGATATTGACCTGTAATTTTTTTTCTTGTTGTGTCTTTGTTTGGTTTTTGTATCAGAGTAATTCTTGCCTTATACAATGAATTTCGGAGACTTGCCTTCTTTTTTATGTTTTTCGAAGAGTTTGAGAAGGATTGGTATTCTTTTTTGAATGTTTGGTAGAATTCACCAAAGAAATCATCTGGTTCTGGGCTTTTGTTTGTTGGAAGGTTTTCAATTGCCATTTCAATTTTCTTACTAGTAATCAGTCTGTTCAGATTTTCTATTTCATCATATTTTAGTCTTGGGAGGTTGTATGTTTCTAGAATTTTATCCATCTCTTCTAGGTTGTCCAATTTGTTGTTGTATAATTGTTCATACTAGTCTCTTATGATCCTTTGTATTTCTGTGGTATCAGTTGTAAGAGCTCTTCTTTCATTTATGATTTTATTTATTTGAATTCTCATTCTGTTTTTCTTAGTGAGTCTAGCCAAAAGCTTACTGATTTGGTTTATATTTTTAAAGAATGAACTCTTAGTTTCATTGATCTTCTGTACTGTCTTTTTAGTCTCTATTTTATTCACGTCTGTTCTATTCTTTGCTATGTCCTTCTTCCTACTAACTTTGGGCTTAATTTGTTGAGAAAAGGTTTTTTTTTCTTAAAATACATTAGAATATATGTATTTTCCAAAGGAACTCACAGAAAACAGATATTTCTTAAACATTAAATAATTTGTTTGGAATTTTTATCAATGACATTTGATTATAAATATGTTCATCAGGAAATAGAACTGTTTTCTAATGAAAATGTAAGCCACATGTAGAAAGCTATAAAGTTTGGTGAACATAAGATACAGAAATAGAACTTTATGAATTATGGTTTTCTCTGGGTATATACCCAGTAGTGGGATTTCTGGGTCATATGGTAATTCTATTTCTAGTTTTTTAAGGAACCTCCATACTGTTCTCCATAGTGGCTGTACCAATTTACATTCCCACCAACAGTGTAAGAGGGTTCCCTTTTCTTCACACCCTCTCTAGCATTTGTTGTTTGTAGATTTCTGATGATGCCCATTCTAACCGGTGTGAGGTAATAACTCATTGTAGTTTTGATTTGTATTTCTTTAATAATTAGCAATGTTGAGCAGCTTTTCATGTGCCTCTTGGCCACCTGTATGTCTTCTTTGGAGAAATGTCTATTTAGGTCTTCCACCCATTTTTTGATTGGGTTGATTCTTTTTTTAATATTGAGCCGCATGAGCTGTTTATATATTTTGGAGATTAATCCTTTGTCCATTGATTCATTTGCAAATATTTGCAAAAAAAGAAGTCCCATTTGTTTATTTTTGTTTTTATTTCCATTACTCTAGGTGGTGGGTCAAAAAAGATCTTGCTGTGATTTATGTCAAAGAGTGTTCTTCCTATGCTTTCCTCTAAGAGTTTTATATTGTCCGGTCTTACATTTAGGTCTTTAATCCATTTTTAGAGTATTTTTGTGTATGGTGTTAGGGAGTGTTCTAATTTCATTCTTTTACATGCAATTGTCCAGTTTTCCCAGCACCACTTATTGAAAAGACTGTCTTTCCTCCATTGTGTATCCTTGCCTCCTTTGTCATAGATTAGTTGACCATATGTGCATGGGTTTATCTCTGGGCTTTCTAGCCTGTTCCATTGATCTATATTTCTGCTTTTGTGCCAATACCATATTGGCTTGATTACTATAGCTTTGTAGTATAGTCTGAAGTCAGGGAGTCTGATTCCTCCAACTCTGTTTTTTTTCCCTCAGGATTGCTTTAGCTATTCAGGGTCTTTTTTGTCTCCATACAAATTTTAAGATTTTTTTGTTCTAGTTCTGTAAAAAATGCCATTGGTAATTTGATAGGGATTGCATTGCACCCCAATGTTCATTGCAGCACTATTTGCAATAGCCAGGACATGGAAACAGCCTAAATGCCTGTTGACAGATGAATGGATAAAGAAGATGTGGTACATATACACAATGGAATATTACTCAGCCATAAAAAGGAATGAAATTGGGTCATTTGTAGAGATGTGGATGGACATAGAGACTGTCATACAGAGTGAAGTCAGTCAGAAAGAGAAAAACAAATATCATATTTTAATGCATATATGTGGAATACAGAAAAATGGTATAGATGAACTGGTTTGCAAGGCAGAAATAGAGACACAGATGTAGATAGAGAACAAACATATGGACAGCAAGTGAGGAAAGCGGGGGTGGGGGTGGGGGTGGTGGGATAAATTGGGAGATTGGGATTGACATATATAAACTAATATGTATAAAATAGATAACGAATAGGAACCTGTTATATAAAAAAATAATAAAATTTAAAAAAAGTATCCACCTGAAAATAAAAGAAATAAATGTTTAGTTTCTTTCTTAAATTGCCTTATATATGAGATCTTATTTCTCATTACCATTTAATGTAATGCCAGAAAAATGTAGTCTAAGTAAGAAATTAATATTATGTAATAATTAAATTTCACTGAAGGTAGTCCCTATACTGATCCTTTTTTTTTTTTTTTTTTTTTTTGCAGTACGTGGGCCTCTCACTGATGTGGCCTCTCCCGTTGTGGAGCACAGGCTCCGGATGCGCAGGCCTAGCGTCCATGGCTCACGGGCCTATCCGCTCCGCGGCATGTGGGATCCTCCCGGACCGGGGCACGAACCCATGTCCCCTGCATTGGCAGGCGGACTCTCAACCACTGCGCCACCAGGGAAGCCCCGGATTCTTATATTTATCTTAGGATTAGATTGCTCAAGTTATTTTACTTTGTCTTCTCTGTGCATTTGATAACTTTCTTTCACTGAGGTAAGATGTACTTACTCCACTGTGCGTTAAAACTGGAACAGAATTATATTAAAAATTTACAATAGTAGAAAACAGTAAAAGGCAAACATTAGCTCAGAGACTTATATGTTAGGTTAAACATTTCCACTTTTCCATGTCACTAAATACCCTGCAGTTTGAATTTTTAGCCTGGGTTTTAGCATAGGTGTTGTGGGGATCATGTTGGATGTGTCCTCTAATGAACACTTCCCTCACACTTTCCAATCCATGGCTTCCATAATTTGTTATTTGATTGTTGAAAATCCTAGGATAGTTAAGCCTCTTCAAATGAAAAGACTGTCAATTCCATCTCTATCATCTTCCTCTCCTCCTAACTTCTCAATGTACCTGTACTAAGCGCACATGTTTGTCACAATGATTGTTTTAGTCATTGTGCTAAAATATTTGGCTTAAATCACCCCATTAAATCCTTACAACATTCATATGAATTATATATGAGTTACATGCCCATTTTACAGAGAAGGAACATGAGAACATGAAAGAACTTAATAAATCTACCCAAAGTAACAGGAAATAGGAAAAGCTGTCAGATACCAACGTTCAAGATAAGATGGGTAGAGTTCATTTTCTCAGTAAGCTTTTTCTCCTTCTTTTATGAGAAAAAAATTATGATTTCACAACTTTCTGTACATCTATGGGCTTATCTGTTCAAAATTGTATTCCATTTTTTCAATGGTGTTGGTGAGAAGAAACAGGGGATGAGATCCCTGTAAGTAGAACCAGTGGGATTTTTATTTAAAGCCTGTTCTGACATTCAAAAAAGGCAAAGGTTACCAACTGTCTTTCCTAACACAATTCACACTGAGTACACTTATTATAGTCTCACCCAAGACTGAACTCCAGGGAATTTACAATGATGTAGGAAAATCTTTTCTCCTAATGATTCACATTTCAAATTGAGTAGAAAAAAAATGAAATGAGGGAATTAATGTAAACCACGTTGTCCAGTTTTAGAAAGAAGACTTAAAAAGCACTAACACATAAAATCTGGCTTTCTCAGTAATCCGGCTGTTATAGCTTTTGTGTTAAAGTTGCTTGATAAAAAATTAACATACTAAAGCTAATAAATTCTATGAGGATTATTTATGATGGACTCCGAAAGAGTCAGCAGTTTTTGCTTATAAAGATATTTTAAAAAGAATTTAGAATTAATATAAAGCCAATAAATCATTGTGGATAATCAGTATTTTTAGTGTAAAAAAGAAAAGAAAAAATCATGCACAAACTTCATTATAGTAATTTTGAATTTGAGATATGAAATATAAAGTATCTATTATATATATATATACACATATATATACCTATACATATATATGTCTAAAGTAGAAAAGTGATTAGTTTTACTATCACTCTACCAGATATTTCATACCACCTGACATCTTCCAATATGAAGTCCATAGCACCACTGCTGTAATGTGTTTGTAAAAAATATTTAACCTGAATCTATTCTATCTCTTAGATCCAACTTCCTGGTTACAGTAATTCAGATGATTAATGAATAATTAATGTAAAAACATTCAAACAAATTCAGAAGGTAGGACATTCTAGGAGCTCTTCTACAAGTCAGTACCACTGAGGAAATAAAGGGCATGTGTGTCCATGAGTGATTGTTTTTCTGGGTGTTGTCTTTCAGATTGAAGTGAATTAAAAGATAAACCAATCAATGGGAATTCCCTAGCGGTCCAGTGATTAGGGTTCAGCACTTTCACTGCCGTGGCCCTGGGTTCAGTCCTGGTCAGGGAGCTAAGATCCCGTAAGCTGCAAGGTATGGCCAAAAAGAAAAAACAGATATACAAACCAATGGAATGCATAGCTCTTGATGAATACTGATTAAATGAAAGCAGCATAAAAGATATTTGGTGAACTAGGTAAATAAATGTGACTAGAACCAGGTTTTAGATCATTAGGGGATTATTCATTTTGTTAGATCTGATGACACACTAGTAATGTTAGGAAAATTATTTTATTTTGTACAGATGCCAACTGAATTATTTATGTCTGATATGATATGTTTTATAATTATAACTTAGTTAAAATACTTCAGTGAAAGCATAACTAGATGGATCAAATGTAGCAAAATATAAACAGTTGCTAAATCTTATTGAAAGGGATGTAGGTGTTCTTTGCTTTACTGTATATTTAAAATACGCATTACAAAAAAGAAAAAAATTACCAAAAAAAATTAGCACAAAATTTGTAGTCAACTTGGTAGTTACTTATGCCTCAATTTAAAATAGAACTTGAAATCTGATTGCTCATTTTATATATGTATATATATATATATATATATACACACACACATATATACATGTGTATGTATATACATATATACACGTGTGTGTGTATATATATATATATATACATATATGATAGTTTGACAACAACATTACCCTAAATTGTAGTGATAAAGCCAAATTTGTGGAAATGGGTACCTAAGGACAAACCCAGAAACTTTGCTGATTCTGCTAAGGTACCCTACCCACAGCTTAATACTAGGAAAAATCAAAGATTCTTGTAAACATTCTAATTACCTGTTTCTTAGTACAAGGGTGGAATGATTACATTTTTCTGGCTTTCTAAGTTAGAATAGATTGTCCTATAAAATTTAATATTTTGTCACTTTGAAAGGTTGATATGCTAACTTTGAAGAAGTAAGCTTGTGAAATCAAAAACAATATTATGAGATACATGGAGTATAGACTTCAAGCAAAAAAGTTAGAATACCTGTTCCGTTATCAGTGCCTCTCTAAGGATAGTTTTGTATCCATAAAGAGGAAAGGGTTAATAGGATGCAACAGTAAGAATGTCATATTTTGAAATTAAAACACATGCTTTGGGTATGTGCCATGGAAGGGAGGAGAGAGAGTGCCAAATGGAAAAATAGTGTAAAAATGCATGGTATAAAGAAGATGAGTGAAAAAAAGAAACAAAAAACAAAACAAAACAAACAAAAGTCCTTCCTATGATACAGTGCTGCTACAACCAGCTCTTTATGTCATAACAATATACAGTTTAAAGTATTCCAGAACATGTTTCCTATAATATTTTATTTTTGAAAGATAACAAAATCTGAAATTCTAGAATTTCTATTGACCTTTAGTTGGCTTACTTTAGTTATGTCTTATAGTTACCTGTGTCTGAATATATGTTGCATTTTGAAAAACCTTGTTATACATTCAGGGGTAAAAAATGAATTCTGACATGATACCAAAACCGGTGGTTCAAGACTCACAAATATTCAGCGTAATGTATTATTTTTTGTCAAGAACATTTGAAGGCTTAGAAAACACCTTCAATTTGTTTTTTTAATTCTCTAACACCATCTTCACCCTGTCTATAACCTGCAATACTGGAACTGTTCCTCAGGGAATCTGACAATCTTAACAGGTAAACATGTAATTATAACCAGTATAAAAAGCAGATTTTCTAACTTCTCAAAAACTGATTTTTTTTAATGTCAGAGCTGAGGCACTAGCAGTTCTGTAGAATTTACAGATTTAAGTGTTAAGAGTGTTGACATTTTCAAGAGCATGCCACTATTTTTATTTCATCCTGGGTAATTATAGGTTCTTATAAAAATTCATATACATTCCTTGCTTGGAGAAAAGATAAATTATCTTCTCTTATTTTGTGTATTATTGGCAATAATAATAGCTTTTTCTGATAATGTTGATTTTATAAAAGATATATTCATATATTAGAATTCATTTGTATTTGTGAAATTAATTAGTATTATTTCATAACTTAGAAATCATACTGGTTTTTAAACTAGTAAAAAAAAAAAAAAACTCCATATAGACAGAAAGCTACTACTTTATAGCAGCTTTTTAACCATGCATCTACTGTCTTCAGAACTGAGAGAGTCACTGTAACTGAGGCAAAGTGGTACCCTGTGAAGGATTTGGGAGCTAAGACTAACTCTGAGGGACTCTGAAGCAGAGATTTCCCCATGTTTCCCAGGTTTCAGTTCATTTCTCAGAAGGCTTGGGAGATAACATAATAAGAGTCAAGAACTTCTGCCTTCAAAATCCTGGCAATGTTAGCTAATAAGAGATATAGTCTTGTACTTCATCAAAGAGGAAGGTTCCCCAGACTCTTTTGTAAAGATTAGGCAGGTCTGTAACACTGGGTAATTATGAGTATGTGATTCTAATATAACTTCTGATCTTCAAACAATATGAATACTCCTGGTCATTGAGATAAAAAACAGTTTAGTCAGTAGAAACTTGAAACCTGAAGGTCAATAAAGCCATATACAAGGTGTAAAAATATACAAGATGTAAAACTAAGAAAATAAATGTAAACCCAGGATAATGAACAGGTATTTCAACAAATGAATCAGAGAGTCTAAGTGCTACATGCATATAATGATTCAAAACAGACCCTATAATTTAAGATTTTATTGCTCAGGGGAAACATACATTTGAAAATGTAATTTCAACAGAATGTATAAAATGCAAGAGTACAGCTAACCATGGGACTATAGTAATAAAAAGAGGTGTATCTAAATATTTGGGGGAGGAAGAAGGTGGGGAATGAGTTGATTCTTAGAAGGGAAGTAAAGGTGATTCATGTTAACAAAGGAAAGAAAATTCTAGAATCCTTGTCACCAAAGTTAGAGGCCTCAAATAATATGATATATCTTCTGGATACTATCTATTATCTGGTACTGAAGAACAATAAATTATAAAGGGGAAAATAATAATAAGAACGCTTAGGATAGGCTAAATTTCTGACGTTGAAAGGCATGTCCTTTTAACCAACTTAAACTATCCTCTATGCAATAAAGGGATATTAAAGGACTGTAGACACTCGGTCACTCTGCCAGAAGTTGAGGAATATAAACTTCAGGAGAGCAAAACTGGATTCATGAAGAATAATGAAAGATAATTGTATGGAAAACAAGAGCTGGTAGTGCTTAAACGAGGGCACTGAGGGCAGAAGGAGTTTCTAAAGGCTTTGTGTGTGTGTGTGTGTGTGTGTGTGTGTGTGTGTGTGTGTGTTTGGAAAAGATGTACAGATTATCTTCATAGTTACATATATATAATTACATATGTATATGTAATTCCTTATTTTTGCCTCTGGTAATCTATAATGTGCTTTCTGTTTCTATGGATTTACCTTTTCTAGATATACCATATAAAATAAATCATATAATATGTGAGCTTTTTTGTCCTTTCTTTCACTTCGCATAATACTTTCAAGGTTCATCCAAGCTGTAGTATGTATCAGTATTGTGTTTTTTATTGCTGAATAACAGTCTATTGTATGTATATATCAAAATTTGTTTATCCATTTATCCATTGATGGACATACAAGTTGTTTTGACGTTTTATTATTATAGATAATGCTGCTATAAACATTTGTCTACAAATTTTTAGGTGGACATATGCTTGCATTTCTCTTGGATATATATCTAGAAGTGGAATTGTTGGGTCATATGGTAATTCCATGTTTAACTCTTTCAAGAACCACTAAACTATCTTTCATGGTGTCTGTATGTTTCATATTCCCACAAGCAATACTAATTAAATGTACAGGGGTTCTGAGGTCTCCACATCCTCACCAATACTTATTTTCTATTTTTTAAATTAAAGCCATCATAGTGAGTGTGAAGTGATATCTCATTGTTTTTGATTTGCATTTCTTTAATGACCAATGATGCTGAATATCTTTCATATACAGATTGACCATTTTTTGAGTATATATGCAAATATATAATATTTATATGACAAAATATATATTGTATTTTTTGGAGGAAATGTCTATTTAAGACCTTTTCCATTGTTAATTGGGTTCTTTGTCTTTTTGTTGTTGGGTTGTAAGTGTTCTTTATGAATTGAGGATATTAAATTGTTATCAGATATGACTTGCATATATTTTATGAATTATTTAGGTAATCTCTTCAAATTCTTGATAATGTTCATTGATGCATGAATGTTTCCAATTTGAATGAAGTCCAATTTATCTAGTTTTTCTTTTGTAGCTCATGCCTGTAGCTCATCAAATCTAAGAATCCATTGCCAAATCTGAAGTCATGAAGAGTTACCGCTATGTTTTCTTCTGAAAGTTTTATAGTCATTGATCTATTTTGTGTTAATGTTTGTATACGAAGTAAGATTGGGTTAATTTCTGAATTTTCAATTCTATTATATTAGTCTATATGATTCTCTTTATGCCAGTAGTTCACTGTTGTATCAATAACTACTATAGCTTTGTAGTAAGTTTTAAAATTGGTAACTGTGAGTTCTACTGTTTTTATATTTTAATATTGTTTTGGATAATTTGAAGCTCCTTGCAATTCCATTTATTTTGAGAATGTTTTTCCATTTCTGCAAGAGATGTCATTGAAATTTTCATAAGATTGCATTGAATCTATAGAGCTCTTTGGGGTGTACTGTCAACATAATATTAAATCTTCCAATCTATGAATATAGGATATCTTTCCAAAAGGAAAATATTAGGTCTTCTTAATTTCTTTCAGAAATACCTTGTAGTTTTCAGTGAACAAATCTTTCAACCACTTGGTTAAATTTATTCCTAGGAATTTAATTACTTTGGATATCATGGTAAGTGAAATTGTTTCCTTTTCTTCTTAATCTTATTTAAATATATTTATATTTATATAGGTAGAAATAACTTTTTTTAAACAACTTTATTGGAGTATAATTGCTTTACATTGTTGTGTTAGTTTCTGCTGTATAACAAAGTGAAACAGCTATCCGTATACTTATATACCCATATCCACTCCATCTTGCGCCTCCCTCCCAATCTCCCTATCCCACCCCTCTAGGTGGTCACAAAGCACCAAGCTGATATCCCTGTGCTATGCGGTTGTTTCCCATTAGCTATTTATTTTACATTTGGTAGTATATATATGTCAATGCCACTCTCTCACTTCGTCCCAGCTTACCCTTCCCCCTCCCTGTGTCCTTAATCCATTCTTTATATCTACGTCTTTATTCCTGTCTTGCCCCTAGGTTCTTCAGAATCATTTTTCTTTTTTTTTTTTTTAGATTCCATATATATGTGTTAGCATATGGCATTTGTTTTTCTCTTTCTGACTTACTTCACTCTGTATGACAGATTCTAGGTCCTTCCACCTCACTACAAATAACTCAATTTCATTTCTTTTAATGGCTGAGTAATATTCCATTATATATATGTGCCACATCTTTATCCATTCATCTGTCAATGAACACTTGGGTTGCTTCCATGTCCTGGCTATTGTAAACAGTGCTGCAATGAACACTGTGGTACATGATTCTTTCTGAATTATGATTTTCTCAGGGTGTATGCCTAGGAGTGGGATTGCTGGGTCATATGGTAGTTCTATTTTTAGTTTTTTAAGGAACCTCCATACTGTTCTCCATAGTGGCAGTATCAATTTACTTTCCTACCAACAGTGTAGGAGGGTTACCTTTTCTCCACAGCCTCTCCAGCATTTACTGTTTGTAGATTTTTTGATGATGGCCATTCTGAGTGGTGTGAAATGATACCTCATTGTAGTTTTGATTTTCATTTCTCTAATGACTAGTGATGTTGAGCATCCTTTCATGTGTTTGTTGGCAATCTGTATATCTTCTTTGGGGAAATGTCTAGTTAGGTCTTCTGCCCATTTTTGGATTGGGTTGTTTGTGTTTTTGATATTGAGTTGCATGAGCTGCTTGTATATATTAGAGATTAATCGTTTGTCAGTTGCTTTGTTTGCAAATATTTTCTCCCATTCTGAGGGTTGTCTTTTGGTCTTGTTTATAGTTTCCTTTGCTGTGCAAAAGCTTTTAAGTTTCATTAGGTCCCATTTGTTTATTTTTCTTTTTATTTCCATTTCTCTAGGAGGTGGGTCAAAAAGGATCTTGCTGTAATTTATGCCATAAAGTGTTCTGCCTATGTTTTCCTCTAAGAGTTTTAGAGTGTCTGGCCTTACATTTAGGTCTTTAATCCATTCTGAGTTTATTATTGTGTATGGTGTTACAGAATGTTCTAATTTCATTCTTTTACATGTAGCTGTCCAGTTTTCCCAGCACCACTTATTGAAGAGGCTGTCTTTTCTCCATTGTATATTCTTGCCTCCCTTATCAAAGATAAGGTTACCATATGTGCATGGGTTTATCTCTGGGCTTTCTATCCTGTTCCATTAATCTATATTTCTGTTTTTGTGCCAGAACCATACTGTCTTGATTATTGTAGCTTTGTAGTATAGCCTGAAGTCAGGGAGCCTGATTCCTCCAGCTCCATTTTTTTTTTTTATTGAGGTACGTGGGCCTCTCACTTCTGTGGCCTCTCCCATTGTGGATCACAGGCTCTGGACGTGCAGGCTCAGCGGCCATGGCTCACGGGCCCAGCCGCTCTGCAGCATGTGGGATCCTCCCGGACTGGGGCATGAACCTGTGTCCCCTGCATCGGCAGGCAGACTCTCAACCACTGCGCCACCAGGGAAGCCCCTCCAGCTCCACTTTTCTTTCTCAAGATTGCTTTGGCTATTTGGGGTCTTTTGTTTTTCCGTACAACTTGTGAAATTTTTTGTTCTAGTTCTGTGAAAAATGCCAGTGGTAGTTTGATAGGGATTGCATTGAATCTGTAGATTGCTTTGGTCTGTATAGTCATTTTCATAATGTTGATTCTTCGAATCCAAGAACATGGTATATCTATCCATCTGTTTGTATCATCTTTAATTTCTTTCATCAGTGTCTTATAGTTTTCTGCATACAGGTCTTTTGTCTCCTTAGGTAGGTTTATTCCTAGGTATTTTATTCTTTTTGTTGCAATGGTAAATGGGAGTGTTTCCTTAATTTCACTTTTGGATTTTTCATCGTTAGTGTATAGGAATGCAAAAGATTTCTGTGCATTAATTTTATATCCTGCTACTTTACCAAATTCATTGATTAGCTCTAGTAGTTTTCTGGTAGCATCTTTAGGATTCTTTATGAATACCATCATGTTATTTGAAAACAGTGAGAGTTTTACTTCTCTTCTGATTTGGATTCCTTTTATTTCTTTTTCATCTCTGATTGCTGTGGCTAAAACTTCCAGAACTATGTTGACTAACAGTGGTGAGAGTGGGCAACCTTGTCTTATTCCTGATCTTAGTGGAAATGCTTTCGGTTTTCACCACTGAGAATGATGTTGGCTGTGGTTTTGTCATATATGGACTTTATTATGTTGAAGTAAGTTCCCTCTATGCCTACTGGAGGGTTTTTATCATAAATGGGTGTTGAATTTTGCATCTATTGAGAATATCATATGGTTTTCATCCTTCAATTTGTTAATATGGTGTATCACACTGATTGATTTGCATATACTGAAGAGTCCTTGCATTCATGGGATAAACCCCACTTGATCATGGTGTATGATCCTTTTAATGTGCTGTGGGATTCTGTTTCCTAGTATTTTGTTGAAGATTTTTGCATCTATCTTCATCAGTGATATTTGCCTGTAGTTTTCTTTCTTTGTGACATCTTTGACTGGTTTTCGTATCAGGGTGCTAGTGGCCTTGTAGAATGAGTTTGGGAGTGTTCCTCCCTCTGCTATATTTTGGAAGAGTTTGAGAAGGATAGGTGTTAGCTCTTCTCCAAATGTTTTTTTAGAATCGCCTATGAAGCCATCTGGTCTTCAGCTCTTGTTTGTTGGAAGATTTTTAGTCACAGTTTCAATTTCAGTGCTTGTGATTGGTCTGTTCATATTTTCTATTTCTTCCTGGTTCAGTCTGGGCATGTTGTGCTTTTCTAAGAATTTGTCCATTTCTTCCAGGTTGTCCATTTCATTGGCATATAGTTGCTTGTAGTAATCTCTCATGATCGTTTGTATTTCTGCAGTGTGAATTGTTACTTCTCCGTTTTCATTTCTAATTCTGTTGATTTGAGTCTTCTCCCTTTTTTTTTCTTGATGAGCTGGCTAATGGTTTATCAATTCTGTTTATCTTCTCAAAGAAGCAGTTTTTAGTTTTATTGATCTTTGGTATTGTTTCCTTCATTTATTTTTCATTTATTTCTGTTCTGTTCCTTATGATTTCTTTCCTTCTGCTAACTTTGGGGTTTTTTTGTTCTTCTTTCTCTAATTGCTTTAGGTGTAAGGATAGTTTTTTTATTTGAGACTTTTCTTGTTTCTTGAGGTAGGATTGTATTGCTATAAACATCCCTCTTAGAACTGCTTTTGCTGCATCCCATAGGCTTTGGGTCGTCGTGTTTTCATTGTCATTTGTTTCTAGGTATTTTTTGATTTCTTCTTTGATTTCTTCGGTGATCTCTTGGTTATATAGTAGCATACTGTTTAGCCTCCATGTGTTTGCAGTTTTTACAGTTTTTTTCCTGTAATTGATATCTAGTCTCATAGCATTGTGGTTGGAAAAGGTACTTGATACGATTTCTATTTTCTTAAATTTACCAAGGTTTGATTTGTGACCCAATATATGATCTATCCTGGAGAACGTTCCATGAGCACTTGAGAAGAAAGTGTATTCTGTTGTTTTGGGATGGCATGTCCTATAAATTATCAATTAAGTCCATATTGTTTAATGTGTCATTTAAAGCTTGTGCTTCCTTATTAATTTTCTTATTTTTTTTTTCATTTTCGTTGATCTGTACATTGGTGAGAGTGTGGTTTTAAAGTCCTCTACTATGATTCTGTTTACTGTTGTTTTCACCTTTTATGGCTGTTAGCATTTGCCTTATGTATTGAGGTGCTCCTATGTTGGGTGCATAAATATTTACAATTGTTATATCTTCTTGGATTGATCCCTTGATCCTCATGTAGTGTCCTTCTTTGTCTCTTGTAGTAGTCTTTATTTTAATGTCTGTTTTGTCTGATATGAGAATTGCTCTTCCAGATTTCTTTTGATTTCCATTTGCATGGAATATCATTCTCCAGCCTCTCACTTTCAGTCCGAATTTGTTGCTAGGTTTGAAGTGGGTCTCTTGTAGACAGCATATATATGGGTCTTGTTTTTGTATCCATTCAGTCAGTCTATGTCTCTTGGTTGGATCATTTAATCCATTTACATTTAAGGTAATTACTGATATGTATGTTCCTGTTTCATTTTCTTAATTGTTTTGGGTTTGCTATTTTAGGTCTTTTCCTTCTCTTGCGTTTGTTGCCTAAAGAAGTTCCCTTAGCATTTGTGGTGCTGAATTCTCTTAGCTTTTGTTTGTGTGTAAAGGTTTTAATTTCTCCATTGGATCTGAATGAGATCTTTGCTGGGTAGTGTAATCTTGCTTGTAGGTTTTCTCCTTGCCACTCCCTTCTGGCTTGCAGAGTTTCCCCTGAAAGAGCAGCTGTTAACCTTATGGAGATTCCCTTGTATGTTATTTGTTGCTTTTCCCTTGCTGCTTTCAAAATTTTTTCTTTGTATTTAATTTTTGATAGCTTGATTAATATGTGTGTTGGCATGTTTCTCCTTGGATTCATCCTGTATGGGACTCTGAGCTTCCTGGACTTGATTGACTATTTCCTTTCACATATTAGGCAAGTTTTCAACTATAATCTCTTCAAATATTTTCTCAGTCCCTTTCTTTTTCTCTTCTCCTGGGACCCGTATAATACGAATGTTGGTGTGTTTAATGTCATCCCAGAGGTCTCTGAGACTGTCCTTAATTCTTTTCATTCTTTTTTCTTTATTCTGCTCTGCAGTAGTTATTTCCACTATTTTATCTTCCAGGTCAGGAACCTGTTCTTCTGCCTCAGTTATTCTGCTATTGATTCCTTCTAGAGAATTTTTAATTTCATTTATTGTGTTGTTCACCATTGTTTGTTTGCTCTTTCGTTCTTCTAGTTCCTTGTTAAACGTTTCTTGTACTTTCTCAATTCTATTTCCAAGATTTTGGATCATCTTTACTATCATTATTCTGAATTCTTTTTCAGGTAGACTGCCTATTTCCTCTTCATTGTTTGGTCTGGTGAGTTTTTACCTTTCTCCTTCATCTTCTATGTGTTTCTCTGTCTTCTCATTTTGCTTAACTTACTGTGTTTGGTGTCCCCTTTTCACAGGCTGCAGGTTAGTAGTTCCCATTGATTTTGGTGTCTGTCCCCAGTTGCTATGGTTGTTTCAGTCGGTTGTGTAGGCTTCCTGTTGAAGGGGACTGTTGCCCGTGTTCTGGTGGATGAGGCTGGATCTTGTCTTTCTGATGGGCAGGACTGTGTCTGGTGATGTGTTCTGTGAACTTATTATGATTTTAGGTAGCCTCTCTGCTAATGGGTAGGGTTGTGTTCCTGTCTTGCTAGTTGTTTGGCATTGGGTGTCCAGCACTGAAGCTTGCTGGTCATTGAGTGGAGCTGGGTCTTAGTGTTGAGATGGAGATCTCTGGGACAGCTCTTTCTGATTGATATTACATGGGTCCAGGAGGTCTCTGCTGGACCAATGTCCTGAACTCAGCTCTCCCATCTCAGAGCCTCAGGCCTGACAGCCGGCCAGAATACCAAGCCCCTGTCAGCCACACGGCCAAGAACATGGGGAGTTTTTTGCCTTTTGGGAAGTCTGAGGTCTTCTGCCAGTGTTCAGTAGGTGTTTTGTAGGAGTTGTTCCATATGTAGATGTATTTCTGATGTATTTGTGGGGAGGAAGGTGATCTCCGCATCTTACTCCTCCACCATCTTGAAGGTCCTCCTGAAATTGTTTCCTTAAGTTCTTTTTTGGATTGCTTGTTGCTGGTTCATAGAAACACAACTGATCTTTATGTAAGGAGAGCTTTTTAAGATGTATATTTTAAGTACCTATTAGTTGGTAATATGGGGCTGGGTTTTAATGAACAATTTCTAGTCTTACCAGAGGGCACAAAGCTGATGGGGTTCCTCTGTATAAGCATTTGGGCCAGAGCGGCTGCCCCACCCCTGGCCAGGCTTCTGGGGCTTTGGGTATTGTGTGATAGGTGGTGTGAGCCAAACTCCTTAGGGACCAGCCTGGGAAGAGAGGCCTTTGGAACCAGAACACCAGGTGTGTCTCACCCTAGGACTCCCCTGCTGGGAAGAGTAGAACTCCTGAGGTCCCTCAAGATGGGACTTCCTCTGAGAAGTATAATCCCAGGTGCAGTGCCTAGGGCCTGATTTTACCATTCTCTGAGCTGCCTTTGACTCTGAGCACATCCTAGCCTATCCTCTCCCTGCCTCTCCAACAGGACTCACGCTTTACTCCCCCCACATACCCGAAGTCACACTGCGCACATAGGGGCTTCAACTGTGTCCTGGTTTGTTTTTTTTATTTTTTGAAGGAAAAAATAAGAGTTACTGAATAATTTATATAAATATAATTCTCACAGCAACACTGGAGGCATTACCCGAATTCTCAGATAAAGAACATCAAGGGTCAAGGTCACAGAGCTAGTAAAAGACAGGGCTTAGACAAAAATTCAGATCTGCCAAATTCAAACTCTCTATTGTACCATGTGGCCTATTTGATTCTGTCATAATTAAATTGGTTTCATTCTATAAATATATGCCATTGATCTCATGTGGCTATGTGTAGATGACTCAACACAACCTAGAAGCTGGGGGCTGGAGGTTGATGTATGTGATGATGAGGAAGATAGATAGTGAGAATTAAACTGAAAGCTATATTAGGGAGGGTATATTTTATACTGTATGCAATGAAAAGGCATTGGGAAAATTTATACAGAGGAACTACATAATAGATATGAAATTTTTTAAAAAATCCAGTAGCAAGTAGAAGAAACAGTATTAGATGAGTGCAACACTGGTAGAAACAGACTAGTTAGGAAGCTCATGTTTTCAAGGGGAAGAAGGATGTTGGCATGAAGTAGATATCAGTGGTGTCAATGCATGTTTCTATGCGGCTGAACTTAAAGCTATGATGAAGAATAAAGGGGAGAAGAATATGGAGGATGACATCCAAGGATTTTAGTTGGTTCATTCAGGGGAGAATATTGTTCACTCGACTGAAATATAGCAGATAGAGAATTATGTTTATGTTTTGTCTAAGACCTGGGGAAAAACATAGTTTCTTTTTTTGGATTTAGATAGAGGCATTGGTTGTCAATCCTGACTTGAGAAATCTACAGAACAAGCAAAGGCCTGCCTGCTTTTCTGGGAGACAGAAAAGCACTGCAGCATCTGCTCCATTTCTTAGAGGCTGTGAGGTTAAGGGATAGTGAGTGTTGCCAGGAGGAGTTGTGGGCCACTGGGAGAAAGAGTTATAGTGGAGGAGACTTGGGACACCCAATAGCAAAGTCTGCAGTGTGAGGACAGAGAAGATGGAGGGCATTGAGGAATTTCCAGGATGAAGGACAAAAACTGCAGCCAAAAACCTTTCTGGTAAAGAGTGGCAATGCTGGTGAGCAGATTGAGATGAAGAGCAGGATTCTCCAATCCTACTCTCTTTCCGGTTGGAAAGCAGCCTGCAGCAGTTATAGGCTTTGAATCAGAAGCAGCCTGAGCTTAGGAAAAGGAAACCATTTAACATTAGCCTAAATCTTGTGTTTTGAAAAAAATCTTGTATGTTGTCTAGTTATTAAACTGACATATTGATTGTGACATAACAAAATCAGAGGACTATCTCTTACCTAAGAATTAACAGAGTATGGATATTGGAGTTTTCAGCAAGGAAATGAGGTTACTCTAATCAAGGAAACTCTAAAGGAAAAGAGGGAGAATGACTCAATTTGAGCTCAGATATAACCTTACTCAGCACTTGTTTAACTTGCCTGATACAACCATGTAGCCCTTAGCTCTCCATTCTCACCTTTCAATATGCTTCAGACATATAGGAGGCCTTCTCTGGGTTCCTAAGATATACTAAACTCTTTCTTACAATAGAATATTTACACATATTGTTTCCATGACCAGGAATGTTCTTTCCCTGGTTTCTTGCACGTTGGCCCCTTTTGAAAACTCAGTATCAGCTAAAGCTTGAATCTTTCAAATATCTTTCCCTAGCTGCTGTCACATAGTCTGATGGACAGATGAAGAAAAAGATGAACAGAGAGAAAGAGAGTCTACTTGGAACTCCATTCATTTTTATATAGCATGTGTCACATCTTATAATTACGTAATTATGTTTCTTTGCTTATTGCTCCAGTAGACTGTAAGTCTCATGAAGGCAGATGCTTTGTTCTTTTCATACACATTGTATTGGCTTGGCCAAAAAGTTCGTTCGTGTTTTTATGGAAACTAATGTTCTTTAAAAAAGATAAACCTAAATTTTTCTTATTAAGATAAGGATACTGTTAGTTTCAAGATATTTTTTCCTTCTTATAGTGATTGATCTTCTAAGTCTGATAGTATTAACACTTACTCAGCTGTCTTGTCTTACTTTATCATTTCAATACCAATTTAAAAAGTCTTTAAATATTTTTAGGAAATACTGTTCAAAGTTATCTTTAATTTATTATTATTTTTAATTTCAAAAGAGTTTAGATGTAAAAGACTATTAGGAAGTTTATCATAGGAAGCATAGTGTGAATCCAAACCATTAAGAATTAGCAAATGGGGACTTCCCTGGTGGCACAGTGGTTAAGAATCCACCTGCCAATTCAGGGGACACGGGTTTGAGCCCTGGTATGGGAAGATCCCACATGCTGTAGAGCAATTAAGCCCGTGTGCCACAACTACTGAGCCTGCACTCTAGAGTCCGTGAGCCACAACTACTGAGCCTACGTGCCACAACTACTGAAGCCTGTATGCCTAGAGCCCATGCTCTGCGACAAGAGAAGCCACTGCAATGAGAAGCCTGCACACCGCAACAAAAAGTAGCCCCCGCTCACCGCAAAACTAGAGAAAATCCCGCGCGCAGCAACGAAGACTCAATGCAGTCAAAAATAAACAAATAAATAAAAGACTTCATTAAAAAAAAAAGAATTAGCAAATACATGCTTTTTCACATACTTGAAATATTCACTTTAAATGTCCAAGTTTGTCATTTAAATTTATATAAATGTACCTAATATAGAATTGTAGATGGATATTAATACTAGTAAGCAGGTTTGCTTGGTGCAGTGTTTTATGTTAGCAATAGTGAGACTATTTTCTATGTATTTTAGAGGTGAGCAAACGAATAAATATATTGAGGATAGCAGGAGCCATATTTCATATGCTTGGAAAGAGTTGCAAACAGAAAGAGGGAAGATTAGAACGTATCCTCTGGTGTTGGGTTGGAGTTGAAGGTATTAATATGACATCTGTCTATCTACCTCTGTCTCCATCTGTATCTCTATCTCTATCTCCACAATTGACCTTTGAACAATGCAGAGGTTAATTTGAGTGTTATTTGTAGTGGGTCTTCTGTATCTGAGGTTCCTCTGCATCTGTGGATTCAACCAACCACAGATAGTGTAGTATTGTAGTATATACTATAGAAAAATATCCATGTATAAGTGGACCAGTGCATTGTTCAAGGGTCAATTGTATTTAAATATATATGTATATTTATACATCTGTATCTATGTATTACCTATCTATATACATATATGGAAATTTGGAGAGAGAGAAATTTAGAGAGAAATATAAATATGAGTGTATGTATATGTGTGTGTGTATCACTCCAAATACATTATGTATGTTTTATATGATGTATATTATCAGTATAATTTTATTGTTTATATTAATATATTTTTAACTTTTATATTATATATTTATGCATTAAACATTAATATGCATATATTTTGTATATTTCATATATTTTATACTTTATAATATGGATCAATCAATTTTCATTATTCATGGATTCCATATTTGTCAATTCACCCACTTACAAAATATATTTTCAACACCAAAATCAATAGTCACAGTGCTTTTATAGTCATTTGCAGACATGTGCAGGGTGGAGAAACACTCAAGTTGCCTAGGGCACTTGTTCTCAGCTGAGGATGAACAAGGGAACTCTGCCTTCTTGTTTCAGTTCTCATGCTGTATACAAGTGTTCCTTGCATGGAGTATTTAGCGCCATATTTTTTTTTCACATTTGTATGTTCTTCATTGGTGATTTTTCTGTTTAGAATTGCTCCCATGTGTAGTGCTGTAGTGCTGTCTAGTGCACCGAAGCACAAGAAGGCTGTGATGAGCCTTATGGAGAAAATAAATGTTAAATAAGTTTCATTCAGACACAGCTTATAGAGCCATTTGCTGTGGGTTCAATGTTAATGAACCAACAACAGGTACACTCAAAAAAAAGGAAAGGAAATTTGCCCATCTGCACGTGAAGCAGCTCTGGAAAGTGCTAAAATAATATAGGTAGTATGTCATGAACTTATGTAAAAGATAGAACAGTTAAATTTGTGGATTCATGAGATGACTGATAAAAGCACAGTGCAAGGCATTACTATGAGGCCAAAAGCCAAAGAAACCATTACCCAGGGTTAGGAAAATGTTAACCTCTTCATGACTGGTGTTTTATTATAAACAAATACCATATAAACTTAGTTATTTGTAAGGAATATATATATATATATATATATATATATATATATATATTAACATGCACATTAGTGCATGTTATCTAAAAAGAACAACAACAACAACAAAAAACCCCTGTGCCTTTCCTTTTTAGAATCTAGTCAAAATTAGTAAAATTAAAAAAAAAAATAAAATCTAGCACTTGCTGTTGTGGATGACATTTAATTTAGAATACTTTATAAATGTTTTAAAAGGATCTAGTTCATTGCCAATGGGAATCATTGTTAGCAATGGACTATCACAAGAAAATAATCTGAAATGTCCATTTAAAATTCATTTATTCCAACTCATGTTAATATTTAATATTGCTTAATCTTTAAGCTTTGGGTATTTGTCACAGTAAAAAGTACTACATGCATTTCTCTGATTTTAGCCATGTAATATTCAAAATATAAAATATATATTTGAGGAGACAGTTGGTTATTTTAAATGTGGTAAAAAAAACTAGTTAATTATTTTAAAATGATATAGTGACAAGAAAATTATAGATGTGTACTAATTACTGTTTCTTTAAATACAGCCTGTTATTTTAGGGTTATGTGTTAAGAACATTGTCTCTGAAGTCAGATTGCTAGGGAAAACTCTGGCATAGATGTTTACAAGTTGTGTGCTTTTGGCAAACTTAGTTAACTTGTCAAGACCTTAGTTTCCTCATCTGTAAGATGTGAATAATAGTGGTGTCTGCTTCATGGGATGGCTGTGATGAATACACACACTAAAATTTGAGCTATTCGGTATGAAGCATATAAACAATGTCTATTCTATAAGTTATCATTAAGTGCTAACAATTGTTATTCTCAAAATTAAAGAAAATAATTTAACAATCAATTTAGTAGGATAAAAACAATAGCATGTAACACTGAAAATATTTTCCTGTATTCATACTAATTGCGAATAATTGAAAAGCAAAGGAGCTCCTCAAGTTAATGCAAAAATTAATGAATAATTTTCACCCATTCTTATTTTTAGTGCACAGTTTTCATTATATTTCACAAAATTGCCACTTATTCTTATTTCTAATTCGCACTTTCATTATAGCTCATGTTTTTATTTCTCTTGTCTTTACTAAGTTCTTTGTCTAGCTTGTTAAATATTTTCTACTTTCATGTCCTTTGTTTACAATTCTTGGTCATTCTTGTATTTTCTTTCATGGAGTATATTTTCCATTCACTTTCCTAAAATATTTTCCCTGTCTTAGCTATCACTAGTCTAACTTCTACTGGAGTCTGGTTTCTTCTGTGTTGTGCAGATTGTCCCTCAGAGATGAGAGATCTTTGGAGGCAGATGCTGCAGTGCTAATTTCTGAGGACTTCATTTCTTAGATTTTGCTCGGTACTCAATAATTATTACTCCCCAGCAGGAGTGGAGGCAAAGGCTAGAGGGTTAAGGGCCTGAGTCCTCACATGGCCTGTTGCAGACAAGCTTTGTGGAAGTTGGATGGAAAGAATCTCTGTGCCAAACTGTCCTTCCAAGCTGCCAGTTAAGAGCTACTGTGCAAGCAACTCATCCTCCATCCATGTAGCCTGCTGCTTCTTACCAAGGTAATGATTTCTTGTGAGTGCCACATCCCTTCATAACACATCTCTTAGAAAACATATATTTGAGGAAATACATGCTTATTTACAGCTTATGTGAATAGAGATAATATTGACAGTTATGCTGAAAATCATAAAAACATTTTTCTCTTCAGAATGACTGGCTGAAAATTTTACTCAAAAACTCAGGAAAATAGTATATATCAACACATTGCTCCAGGCATGATTTTTAAAAGGAAAATGTTAAAAGGAAAAAATCAGTTTTGTAAACTTCTTTGTATGTATAATCATACCAACTCACATATCAACTAGCAATAAATTATATGCTAATTATTTTCAGTATTAGTCAAAAGTAATCCACAGACTCATGTGAACTATCTTCATTAGATTATATGTAAATATATATTTTTAAATTAGTATAAGATGAATTGCATGAGTTTTTCAATATTAGTAGATATGACTTTAAATATCTTGAATATTCCCTTAAGAAATAAGCTACTTAGAGGATAGATTTCTAAATGATATATTCACCTATCATCAATTCCATTATTATTTTTTAATAAAGTTTGGAATGATTTGATTATAATTAACAAGGCATAAGTTATAAGGTTTATGTTATAAGTATATACAGTTATAGAGTTTTGTTATGAGATAGTTACCTAACATATTCTCTTGAAAACATCTGTGATACTTCTGTGGATTTGATTCCATGGTAATCAATTATTGCTAAAGTCATCTTATAGTTTTTTCATTTTTAAATCATGATTTGGTTTTTAGCTTGTGAAGTTTTAGCAAACAGGGATCTTACATGTTAGAAATGCCAAAATTTACTAAAGCAATAGTAGGAAAAATTGATATCCCATCCTCCAAAGCCTTTCATTTGCTATTTGTATTGATTTTCATCTATGAAGCATGAAACATGATTCTTACAAAATGGATCCGGCTAAAAAATATACTTTCCCATATTATTTCATAAGAATTTAGACTCAAGAAAAAAATTTTTTTTCCCTCCTTTCCCAGATCCACCTTTTTGTTTGTCTTTTTGGTTCAGAAAACAAAATGGAAATAGGAAGACAGGTTTTGGTTATGACAGGCATTTAAAACTTTGGATTTCAAATAAAACAAAATAAATAATAATGAAGGACATTGAAATTGCAAGAAGGAAATGCACAAATGTTGTTTATCAAGGAAATTCTATGGTCAAGCAGTTGAAAACCCTGTCTATAATTTGAAGTTAATTCTTGCCTCAGTTACCCTTTCATGTTGCTATAATTTCTTTCCTTTCAGTTAGATTTTTCAGTTGTCTCTGTAGTACTGAAAATCTTCTCATTTTTTTTTTACTTATTTTCTTCTTAAATTTAATTCCTCCACAGAAGCATTTGTGGTGCCAGTAGTGAAAGAAGATACTTACATTAATTAAATTACTTCTATATTGCAGAATATTAATCTTCATTGGTCAGTCTATATCAATCTAATCAGATATTCCCTTTCAGGTATTTTAACTTCGGTTTGAATAGACTTATTTGCACCACTGTAACATACTCCTGTGTTGTCAGACATAGAAGAGTCTTTTTTAGAACTCACAATAATTGGTCGTTAAGTTTTAGTGTGCGGGAGACTGCTATGAAGAATTGTGAACGTGAATGTGAATTGTGAATTGTGAATTGTGAATGGAATGTCTGGAATGTCTATTCCAGAGCCCTGTATTAATTGATAATGAAATATATTGCAATTTAATTATTCAAGAAGAAAAATTATTTTTAAACTCTAGTCATACACAAACTAGCTATGCCATACTGAATTTGTTACAAATTGACTTACAAGAAAAGTAAATTTGAAAACACAAAAAAGCTAATCAGGTAGAGAAGGGTCAATCCTGCATTTCCCTATTTGAGCATGAGCTGAACAAGTACAAGAGGATAAGGTGACATCTTTCTTGCTAGCTGGATACATAGAACTATTTCTTTACCTAAACTTGTTTAAGAAGCTGTTAAGAAAAAAACTGAGTAGAAAAATAATTGAAGCTTGAGACAGTAAAGTACTGAAGAGGAAAGTAATGTGTGTTTCTTAGTTATTTATTTATTTAATACAGCAGGTTCTTATTAATTATCTATTTTATACATATTAGTGTATATATGTGTGTAATATGTGTTTCTTTGACAAAGAGATAAATGTCTGTCATCCCTAATCAAGCGGTGTTCTGAAAGAAAGAAAAATAACTGAATTATAATTGAAGTCATTCACCCTCAGAAGTTGTGAAAAGGTAATTCCTGTCTGTACCTATAGCAGCAGGGAGCAACACTCCAGACACCAAGGTTTCACAGTACAGGGAATATAAATCAATTATTAGTATATTTCTGTTGTTATTGTTATCAACATTATTTGAATTTCAGGGGACTGTGGGTGTTGGCAGAGATAACATTTGGATTTCCTGAGTTCTCTCTGACTGAATCAAATTTAACTTCATCAGAAGGTACCCACTAGTGCTAAGGTGCTTTGGCACCTTATCTTTTCCCAGTTTATTCCATTCTTAGACAAATTAATATTTGTATGAAAGCAAAATATTCCTGAGTATCTCCCAGCATGTGGATTAAAGAGACGTTGATTTATTGGTTACAACTGAAGTGCAAGTCTGAGGCTGACATGGCTTATTAAAAATTTTTACTTCGTTTAATATTTCTGTGGGAGTCCCATCCCCAAGAGCTATCCCTAAATACTTGAAGGTCAGATGTGCATGCCTCTATACCAGCTCCACCCTTGGAGCTTCTCTGTTTCTGTCCTTGTGTTTGTTCTGCTTTAATCCATGCTTAACCCATCAATGTCAGCCCCAGCCACTTGCACTGTCATCATGTAGACATTTTGCTGTTAAAAGAAAATAGGTTAAAACAGAGAGTTTCATAAAGGACTATGAATGTTTTTATTTTTCAATTATGCTTGTATTTTCTAAATTTTATGTAATAAGTGTATATTATTTTATAATCAGAAAAAATGTTTAAGTATATGCTAATTGAGAAGTTGATTTGTGTCCTGTGTAAAAAGGAGTTTTAAATTGGGGGTATTTATTTTAAAATTATAAATGCCAGAGCTTCTCTCGTGGCGCAGTGGTTGAGAGTCCGCTTGCCGATGCAGGGGACACGGGTTCATGACCCGGTCCGGGAAGATCCCACATGCCGCGGAGCGGCTTCGCCCGTGAGCCATGGCCGCTGAGCCTGTGCGTCCGGAGCCTGTGCTCCGCAACGGGAGAGGCCACAACAGGGAGAGGCCCGCGTACCGCAAAAAAAAAAAATTATAAATGCCAGAATAACAATTACTTTAAACTTTTACTGTGATGTTAAAAAATCAAAAACAGAAACTTTGTAAATATTTTAGAGTTTACCAATTCTATAGAAAACTCTGCTATTACTTTAAACTTTTGATTTAGTTAAATATTTAAAGAATGTTTACCAAGAAACATCCATCCTTGGAGACTAATCCAGAACAAAAATAGAAATTAATGGGAATACAGAAGAAATATAGCTCAAAGTAAAATTTATAACCTTAAATGGAACCTGGAAAAAATATTTTGAGGGATGGCCTCTCCCGTTGTGGAGCACAGGCTCCGGACGCGCAGGCTCAGCGGCCATGGCTCACGGGCCCAGCCGCTCCGCGGCATGTGGGATCTTCCCGGACCGGGGCATGAACCCGTGTCCCCTGCATCGGCAGGCAGACTCTCAACCACTGCGCCACCAGGGAAGCCCCGGGAATTTGTATTTGGGAAATTTAGAGATTTAGAACTCAAATTACAAAGATACATGTGTAAAGATAATTTCAGAACTCTCCACAGACTTTTAAAATGGAACTCTTTTAGAAAGTTTTAAATGTATCGTTTAGTTATAAGGCTTTGCATAATTTTTAAGTAGAAGCATGCTTAACTAGAAGAGAATTCTGAGCTCTAGCTACTGGTCCCTGGGCCCATTTAAGAGAACTGAAATTGGATTTGTAAATGAAACAGGTTTGATGCTGCTGAAGAGGCAGTCTCTGCTGAGATTAGAGTAGCAATAACCATGCATATCCCTGAGATAACTTTCATTCTCCGTGCTCTGCCAATGCCTGGGCAGCCACTTGAAAAGATTGTTAATAGATATTAGGTACAAAGAAATTAAATATGAAGTATGGTAACAATTTCTACCACCTAAATATTTCTCCAGCTCAACTTCTCTTCCATTTCCCAAATCCTATATTTTATTTCTGTCCTTTATCCTTTCTATTCTCAATTATGAGATTTCCAAGTATTCTCCTAATTTCTTCTCTTTCTGATCCTCCATCATTCATCTTTATATTAGTTCCAAATTATTTTTCTAAAAAATAAAATGTGATAAATCTCCTGTTTAAGATATTTTGATAAATCAGCAAAATATAGTTAAATAAGCAGCAGAAAAAAAATCCACCTTTATATGTTTCTACTACCATATACCAACAATAAAATATCTAGAGAGGAAACTTGCCAATCAAGTAGACAGTTTTTATTTCCCATTGATTTTCAGACTGAAAAATGAAAACACTTTCCTTGACTATATTTTTTAACAAAGTAGACACTATATTCTATAGCAAACTATCCTATTTTATTTTCTTTGTTACAGTCAAAAGTATTTGGATATATATGTATATCTACATATAACTTAGATCTTTTATCTATCATCTATCTTTTGATATCTATCTATCTATGTATCTACCTATCTCCTCTCTATATCTACCTACATTATCCATAGTATGTTTAAATAGATTAAATAGATAGATAGATAAAAAAGAAAGAGAGAACGAGAGAGAGAAAGAAAGGTAGAAAGAAAGAAAGAAAGAAAGAAAGAAAATCTATCAGTTATTATGTGCCCTGTTTATTATCGGTTTCCCTCCACTGTATTCACACCCCTTAAGAGCAGAAAATACACTCTTTACCTCTGTCCAAAACATTATTTAGCAAACAAATAATTCTTATTGAATAAGTTGATGATTACTGAATGCTGTCTGCTTGTGGTGTAGGGAAATGGCTAGACCCACTGATACACCACTAAAGGGAATGACAGTACTTTTCTCCTAAAAATCATTTTGCCCATACGTCTACAGTTGATTAGAAATATCCAGTAACTACTATTTTGAGAGTCTATGCAAATAACTACTCCTACTATTTCACAGAGAAAATGAAGTCACATTTGTTTTTAAACTGATGAACTTATCACATTGACACCCATATTTTCTTTTCTCTTTCTTTTTATGACAACAAAGATACCTCCGCTCATTTCTCAGGTTAATTATTTAACTTGTATAAAATTGCCTTCTTCAATACACTCAATGAAGTTGTTCTATTATTCCATTGATTTATTGATTTTCCACAGTCTCTCTAAACTCTCCTTCATTTAAACTCATCTGTCTTTAAAGAAATGAAACACCAAAAAGCAAACAACAAAATAACAACAGAAACCCTTTCAAGATGCACAACAACCAATGACAATCTTTTCTACGATCTTTCTAAGTCATTTTGTATAAAAGGTTCTATAAAATAATTGCTTTCACTTCCCTCACTAGCTACTCTCACTCAATCTATTGTCTAGAAAAATCGATGACGCCCCCAATGTATTACTTAGAAATCTTCATTGTCCTGCATGTTACCAAAACACTAATAACAACAAAAACAGTAATAGTAGTAATAACTAGTGCTTGTACTCGTACTGTTTAGGCAATGTGATATGTATTGTATGTGCACATTCTCATTTAATCTTTATAGCAGTCCTAGGAAATAGGTAATTACTGGTGACCCCCTACCTTGCACAGTTGATAAAACTATGTATTAAAGAAGCTAAATGGTTAGTTTAGATTTGCACAGCAAGCTATTGGCCAAGCTGGGACTTCAACTAGATCACATCTGACACCATTGCTCATGGTCCTCACAATTCTGTTACACTATTTCCACAATTCTTTAGAATATTTAACAGTTATCTATATTTTTAGGGATTTTTGTGTGCTATAATCTAAATTTTATGTTTTACTGGTGAGAAAGGGCCTATTAGCCACAAGAAATGTTAAATTCAATATCAGCTTTTCTATTGTTTAGTTTTTGTCAGCCGAGTATTCAAGGAAATGCTAAACAAAGGCACTATTTACTTAGGACAGAGGTCTTAGTATACACTCAACTTCCAAATTGATAATGCATATAGTGGTATAACTTCTAAGGTAATTTTGGTGGTTTATATTTAACTTTTAAATTTTACCCATCTGGATAGTCAAAAAAAATTACCTTTTATTATAATACTCTACAAGTGGATGAGGGAAGGGACTGTATACTGAATGTAAAGATAAGTATAAAAGGGTTAAAATGATAGTAATTACCCATTACTCCATTCCCCTCTTTCCAACCATTTGATAGAAGATTCTTGAGGTTCTGAGACTCCTTTCCCTTTTAATATATGACTGGCTAACTTGCTAGATATTTTTATGACTTTTGATCTTGGCTCTGTTACTTAGCTTTATTTCTCCAATTTCAGAGAAAGAAAAAGAAACAGAGAGAGAAGTTATCATTTTATTGAATGTAAATTAGGCCAGTCACAACACACATGGTTTATGGGACATTTAAAGCACAATTCTCTGGACACCCTGCCTATGGTACTGCCCTTCAGAGGGGTAAGACAGAAAAAGCTCTGTCTCTCATTACCTAGCAATGTGGACAGCCGAACGATGAATGGTTCAGCTGCTGTATCGGCTGTCAAATTTAATAAGTCTGTGCATTCCTCTAGCTGGTAGATGGATGTTTGTTCTCCCTACCTTGTTTTGCTTGCAGATTCAAGCCCCTTCTCATTTTGTGGGAAACCACAATTGTCAGGTGAGCAGTTTCAAAGGTAAGACACTGCTTTCAAACTTGAAGCCAAAGGTTTACACATTAGAATTGCATGAAGTTGTTAATTTAGATGAGCAAAATTTTGAGAGGTATGTGTAGCAATAGATTCTGAAAGAGCTTAATCTAGAAGAGGAACATAGTTTTTAATCAGTGTTGCTTTCATATACATGCACTTGCCAGAAATGCTGGATTCAGTATTTGAGCAATTCTAATAATTTCTCCTACTAGTTGACTAAAAGTATTCAAAGAAATTCCACGATAGAAGGAATTGAAGTGCCAGACACATCACTCAGGATTTTGGTAGAGATTGGATGGGTATTGAGGAGGTTTTAATAGAGTTATTATTTACTAAGCTGAAGGCTAGATGCAGGCAAACCACAAGGGATGATCCGATACTATCCCCTTTCATGAAGCTTAAATTATGAAGAAGAGAGACAGATACTATAAGAATATGCTAATGAGTCCTATGAAGAAAAATAACATGTGAAAACAGGATGGGATTTTATAGAATAAGAAGTGATAGTTTATATAAGATGGTGAAGGAGTACCTCTCTGAAAAAGGAGTAAACGACATATACATTTGAAGGAAATGCCTTATTGCCAGAGGTATTTACAAGTGCAAAGTCTCTGAGGTGCCAGTATTCTTGGTATGTTTCAGAAATCGCCAGAAGACAAGTGTGGCTTGTCTTCAAGAATAAATGAAAGAGAGAATAATACTATCCTGAATATCTAAAATGTTTACATAAGCCAACTGCTTTTCTCTGAATCTCAACCCCAAATCCTTTTTGTCAAGAAAATCTAATTTGTCCAACCTTAGTTATTTGACCACTGCAGTACAATCCATTCTGCTGTTATTTGTGAAAAATCTGCCAAGACTGTCTCCTATAGATGTAAGACTGAGTCTCTAGGGTGAAATCCTTAGAATATTGGATAGGGGCTTGGACCAAGATTATGTGACACCATGTAGAAGAGGCTGAGTATAAAGAAAATCTCATAGATTTACATAATACTCAGGTTGGAAAGGAATTAAACATTTTTATGTCCAGTCACTGTATTACAAATGAAGCCAGAAAGTTTCAGAGAGGTTTAATGACTTTTTCCCCCCCAAGTTTGAAATCACACAGCTAATTAGTGACAGTCCAGGGATCAGAACATATATCTTCTGATTCCTTATAATTGATGACCTAGAAAATAATGTGACTTAGTTCTAAGGAAGCACACTTTTCTAGAGAGTCCCTGAGAATACTTCCAAGCACAATTAATTAAAATGGAACTGGTGGCAATGTTAAAAGAAATCAGAAAACAGCACTAAAAACAGAATAAATTTAATGTACATCAAAGTGTGTCATCATGGGAATGGCTCTTGAACCAAACCCTGAAGGAGAATAATGTGGCCTCAGATCATTTCAGAGCCTAAAGCATAAATCTTCCATGAAAAATGCTGTTTGTCTGAAATCTTATAGTAAAAATATGGGCATTCATTAAAGCAAAATCTCAAAAGGAGAAAGAGAAACCCACCAAAAATTTCTCAAAAGGAGAAAGAGAAACCCACGCAAAATTTCCTCACTGTGGTAATGCAGCTGTGAAAAATAGCAAGAAGTGTGAGTTTAAGCTTTCAAGTGTGAGTTATCTTTATTTGAATCTTTTCCTGGTCACATATTAAATATACAAAAGAGGGCA
Source organism: Orcinus orca (assembly GCF_937001465.1). Lineage (NCBI taxonomy): Eukaryota > Metazoa > Chordata > Mammalia > Artiodactyla > Delphinidae > Orcinus > Orcinus orca. The sequence continues at coordinate 80,269,692 of NC_064565.1, forward strand.
AGTTATTCAATCTCTCTGAATTGCAGTTTCCTTATTCACTTAAAAAATAATAAAACAAAGCAAAATGAAAAACTTGGATCCCACTTAATATCACCAGCAATATTTTGAGACTTACTTATATACGGCATGCAAAATATCTTACGCATTTGTTGACATATTTTATATGTGTGTAAACTGATTTTCAGAATAGCTAGATACAGATTCAACACAGAGGATTTCCAAAGAGATAACTTTGTGTTATTGATGTAGAGTATTTTTCTTCTATCTTGTTCGTTATTTGGCTTCCTAACTAATATAGTATTTCAGATGTAGTTACTGGGAGTGAAATTTAGTGAAAACAGTTGTTGTTTCTAGTAATGAGCAATACTAGACTTCTTGAGGCACCCAAAGACTGACACCCTAATAAAGGCCATAGTAAGTAACTGACAAAGAAAAGTTAAATTGGAGAAGTAGAAATTTTGTGCTCTAGGGAGATGGTTCAAAAATTCAATGACCTAATTAAGAAATCAAAGGAAAAGATAAACAACTGATCGGTCTTGATGTTTTAAATAAAATAATAAGAGACACAGTTGTCATGGAGGTAACAGAAAGGCCTAAATGGTTTTCTAAGAACGAATGAATTAGGGCACACAATGACAATGGCCTCAAGAAATGGAATGTACTGGAAAGACATTTGAATTACTGAGAATGATAAGAACTTTAGATCTTCCATTTTATTCCGTGTAATCATAAATTATCTATTTCAGTTCCTTTGTTCTCAAATGAAGCTAGTAAACCTTAAAACTGGTAACGGAATATTCCCAAATCCATTCAATAAGAGTCAAATAAATATTTGTCAAAGAAAAAGTTTTACACTGCAGTTCAAATGAAGAAAATTGGTGGAGTCTTGAGTCATCACAAAGTGTGCCCTAGTGAAGAATTCGTGCTTAACTCTAATGACCTGGGCAGTGACTGTCTTAGTGATGATGGACAGTTCCATCCGGTCACAGTCCTGGTTACAGCTGTCAGGCAAGTTCCTATTTATTTATTTATTTAGTACTTCTTATTTTCACCTTTCTGTTGAGATATTATCAAGGAACACATGCATGTGTAACTTTTCAACATAAACATCAAAGCTTCTTTTTACTGCTGCCTCTTGTGTCTTAGGTGAGAGAAGCCGTAAACCAAAGGGAACAGACCATAGCCTCACTCACTGGAGGAATGTAGAGGACATTAATGGAGGGAAAGGACACCAAGAATTCACCTTGGAAGGCTATCAGTGCCCTGGGTGCTAGAGTAGTATTTCTACTTTCTTATGTTGTGACATATGAAGGATTGAACTATTACAATCAATATTTTTCTGTCAATGCAAAAGGAGTCATAAAAAGAGTTCACTGAACTTAAAAGAATTTCCCTTGGCATTTCCTTAAACTATGTAACCAAATTTGTGTTAGAGCAGCAGTTCAAAACACCTATAAATATATTTATATATATTCAGTTATTATATATTAATATTTACTTGTTTTTACTTTTTGAAAACCTTACTTCTACCCCATCTGCTAATTTATTGACACCTTATATAATAATCGTGCACCATTCTGCATTTAGTCTCCTGTATGTATCATACCTTGCCTCATACTATTCCCTCAACTTGAAACATCTTGCCCAACCTCTTTCTAATTGATGAAATATTCTTACTCATCCTTAAACACAGTATAGTATTGTCCCTTCCAATAATTCTTCCCTACACACTCAGACTGAGTGATATTCCTTCTCTCTGGTCCCATCATGATCCTGTCTTGCCAGCACTCACCACATTATCATACTTTTTTATAAACTGTCTACTCCACTCCCAGATTTTTGTAATTAGAGTGCAGCAACGGCATCATATTCATTGCTATACTTGCAGGGTCCACACAGTGCCTGTTATTAGAAGATGCTTAATAAGTGCTCATTAAACAAAAGGAAAATATCAATAAATACAGTGTATAGCTTCCAGAAATGCCCACATATAAGCATATTCTGGGAATACTTATTTGAGGCATCACAATCTTTTTTGACATATACTTCAATCAGATTTTTAAGAAAATAGACAAAATTATAATTCCTCATCAGAGAACAGCTCATGGGAGAAGTGGGAAGAATCAATCATCAATCTTTCTCTCTCTCTCTCTCCTACAAACTAAAGCATTATTGTTAATGATATTTTGTGTATGTGAAAGGTACCTTGGGAAGAAACAGTTCTTACTGATGTTGAATATAAATTAATTGTAAAACCTGATCTGATTCTTTTCTTTCCAAGTGGATACAATATATTCATGATTTGAAGCTGTAAAAGCCTATTCTGAAACTATCTGCAGACAAGGTTGCTATGGAAACCACTTTTTTAAATTGTACAATAAATAGTCATCTAAAAGAACACTGATCACAGTGCACCTTGCTCTAGTAATTATAGGTGGTCTAGAATCGAAATATTTATGACATGTTTTGCTTTCAGGTGTGCCACTAGAGTATATTTATTACCACAGTAGAATATTTTTATAAAGAAGCAGGATGAAAAATGTTTACTTTCAGCAATAACTTGAGATATGGAATAAAAAGGACAAAGATTTTTGCTTCATAGTCCCCAGGGTTCCCTCCACTCCCACCTTACTCACACATACACTCCACCTGTAAACCAATGAGAACAGACTCGAGACAACAAGTTGCAAGATTAACTAGAGATCTAGCAATGTAAAAAACACAAGTATTTAAAGAGATGTGCAAGCCACGGGTAGTTCTACATCCTCTTTCCTTATACCATCCAACTTCCTGTTGAGAGACTAGATAGCAAAATGGACAAGAGGAATGAGAGAGTAGAATTTGAAAACGTGTTAAAGAAAGAATAAAAATGCATCTTCTTCCTAGGGGATTAGCGTGTGAAAGGCTGCCAAGAAGTTAGGGGATGGCTTCTGAACACAGAGACTAGTCTTGACTCTCAGGAGAAATTTTCTACCTGCAACATCTACCGAAGTACTTAGTGCTTCCAGAGTTGAGAGAGGACAGCCTTGAGTACTGGCACAGCTCAAAGTGAGCTTGCCTGTTGACGGGACTTAGTTTATCTAGGTAAGTCCTAGGCTGACCATGGGCTCAAGTAGCCACCCAGGGGCATAAACAGTGTAGAATATTTGCTAGCGTTAAGGATTAGGGAAAGAGGCCTTGCTTCTATACCTCACCAATGCACAGAAGCAGACGAGGTACATGATCATACCACACAGCAGATTCAACACTTGTCACTGTCCCTGGTGAGAGAGAAGAGGAGAGATTTCAAAAATAAGCTTTGAGCTAGACAGGGGCTAAATCTAAATGATTCTGGATTTGGCCAATATATTTCCTAGAGGCAGCAAGATTATGCTTTTTATTTTTGAGCTGATGGGAAGTTCTAAGGAAATTTAGTTTTTGTTTTTGTTTTTTTTTTTTTGGTATGCGGGCCTCTCACTGTTGTGGCCTCTCCCGTTGCGGAGCACAGGCTCCGGACGCGCAGGCTCAGCGGCCATGGCTCACGGGCCCAGCCGCTCCGCGGCATGTGGGATCTTCCCAGACCGGGGCACGAACTCGTGTCCCCTGCATCGGCAGGCGGACTCTCAACCACTGCGCCACCAGGGAAGCCCGGAAATTTAGTTTTGAGGTCAAAAAGAGTTTTTATTTTTATATGTATTATGTATACATATTATTACATTTCTGTCTATATACATATCAAGTTCTATATAGATAAGGTATGAATAGTGAATAGTTTGGTCCAGGATCCCAGAGAGATTGTACAAGGAAAAAATAAAATGGAGTATTAAATCCCAAGTAGTCTGAATTAAGAGCTTTTTCTGTTTTCACTCTTCTACTCATTGTTCTCATTGTAGTGAGCTCTCTTAATCCCTTCCTGATGGTAGGCGAGGGAGAGTAAAGAATGAGGATAGGAACATCAGTATTCTATGAGAAATAGATTTTGTCTTCCTCATTTTAACACGAAAAAATTAAAGTGCCCTGTGGAAAATAATCTTCCTATAAATGTCTCACAGTGTCAATGCAAGAAAATACAACTTTTTTAATGTGCTATGAAAACTGATTATGATAGTTACTTAGTATAAAAAAGAAATTACTTGAAAAGAATTGCACTCTATTATAAAGGGAGGGAGAAATGGAGGGGAGAGAGAGAGAGAGACTAGTCATGCTCATCAAGTCTTTTTCAAACGGATCTATATTTGTACTTCATTACTTTACTAAGAAACTCTTGTTACCCTTATTTACCATATCAGTTAGAAGGTTGCCTTTAGTGGTTACCTGAAAGTCCTTATATATGTAGTTAGAAAAGATGCAAAACTAGGCATGTTATTTAATTTTCATAATGAAATAACAAGGCTAGCTAACATAACACACCACAATAATCCAACATAAAATACAGAAGCTAACAAAGAGAAGCAGAACCATTTTAACTAAGATTCTTTCCTCAAAATGTATGAAATAAATAAATACATCCAAATTTCATTCAGCTGTGTTAGGTGTTTAACTTGAAACATCAGAAATTTCCTTTTCTTTGCAAAACTTTAATCTGTTGCAAATTCTATTCAATTTTCAAACATACCACAAGCGTACCACAATTGTCAGTTGCCATCAACAGATATGAGCCTGTATACAGTTAAAATAAAGAAAAAAATTCTCTATCAGCAGTCTAATCATTTTAAGAAATTTTTTCTATACAGCCACTATGGAGAACAGTATGGAGATTCCTTAAAAAACTAAAAATAGAACTACCATATAACCCAGCAATCTCACTCTTGGGCATATACCTGGAGCAAACCAGAATTCAAAAAGATACATGCTCCCCACTATTTACAATAACCAGGACATGGAAGCAACCTAAATGTCCAACAACAGAGGAATGGATAAAGAAGCTGTGATACATGTATACAATGGAATATTACTCAGCCATAAAAAGGAACAAAATTGTTCCATTTGCAGACACGTGGATGGACCTAGAGACTGTCATATAGAGTGAAGTAAGTCAGAAAGAGAAAAAAATATATCATATAACATTGCTTGTATGTGGAACCTAGAAAAATGATACAGATAAACTTATTTGCAAAGCAGAAATAGAGACACAGATGTAGAGAACAAACGTACGGACACCAAGGGGGGAAGGGGAGGGATGGGATGAATTGGGATATTGGGATTGACATATATACACTACTATGTATAAAATAGAGAACTTACTGTATATCACAGGGAACTCTACTCAGTGCTCTCTGGTGACCTAAATGGGAAAGAAATTCAAAAAGAGGGGATATGTGTATAGCTGATTCATTTTGTTGTACAGCAGAAACTAACACAACATTATAAAGCAACTATATGCCAATAAAAATTAATTATAAAAGGAATTTTTCTAGCTTTTAATCATTTTCTTTTAAAAATATATGTTAAATAAGATAAATGATGTGAGGTGTGTGTGTGTGTGTGTGTGTGCACGTGTGTGTGTGTGTGTGCATGTGTATAAACACAGAGACAGAGAGAGAAAAAAAGAGAAGGAGCTCTAAAAAGTGGATCATCACTACCTTAGAAAACAGAAAATTTTCTGTTTGAAAAGTGCCCTTGTTATTTTTGTTGTGGTTGTTGTTGTTTTACTCTTCCAACAATTAAAATAAAATCATTTCTTTTTCTTTTTTAAACATCTTTATTGGAGTATTATTGCTTTACAATGGACTGTTAGTTTCTGCTTTATAACAAAGTGAATCAGTTATACATATCCATATGTCCCCCTATCTCTTCTCTCTTGTGTCTCCCTCCCTCCCACCCTCCCTATCCCACCCCTCTAGGTGGTCACAAAGCACCTAGATGACCTCCCTGTGCTATGTGGCGGCTTCCCACTAGATATCTATTTTACGTTTGGTAGTGTATATATGTCCATGCCACTCTCTCACTTTGTCCCAGCTTACCCTTCCCCTGCCCCGTATCTTCAAGTCCATTCTCTAGTACGTCTGTATCTTTATTCCCATCTTGCTCCTAGGTTATTCATGACGATTATTTTTTTTTTGATTCCATGTATATGTGTTAGCATACGGTATTTGTTTTTCTTTTTCTGACTTACTTCACTCTGTATGACAGACTCTAGGTCCATCCACCTCACTATAAATAACTGAATTTCATTTTTTATGGCTGAGTAATATTCCACTTTAAATATGTGCCACATCTTCTTTATCCATTCATTTGCAGATGGACACAATTTGCTTCCATGTCCTGTCTATTGTAAATAGAGCTGCAATGAACATTTTGGTACATGACTCTTCTTGAATTATGGTTTTCTCAGGGTATATGCCCACTAGTGGGATTGCTGGGTCATATGGTAGTTCTATTTGTAGTTTTTTAAGGAACCTCCATACTATTCTCCATAGTGGCTGTATCAATTTACATTCCCACCAACATTGCAAGAGGCTTTCCTTTTCTCCACACTCTCTCCAGCATTTATTGATTGTAGATTTTTTGATGATGGCCATTCTGACTGGCGTGAGATGACATCTCATTGTACTTTTGATTTTCATTTCTCTAATGATTAGTGATGTTGAGCATCCTTTCATGTGTTTGTTGGCAATCTGTATATCTTCTTGGAAGAAATGTATTGAGGTCTTCTGCCCATTTTTGGATTGGGTTGTTTGTGTTTTTGATATTGAGCTGCATGAGCTGCTTGTATATTTTGAAGATTAATCCTTTGTCAGTTGCTTCATTTGCAAATATTTTCTCCCATTCTGAGGGTTGTCTTTTGGTCTTGTTTATGGTTTCCTTTGCTGTGCAAAAGCTTTTAAGTTTCATCAGGTCCCATTTTTGTTTTTATTTCCATTTCTCGAGGAGGTGGGTCAAAAAGGATCTTGCTGTGATGTATGTCATAGAGTGTTATGCCTATGTTTTCCTCTAAGAGTTTTATAGTGTCTGGTCTTACATTTAGGTCTTTAATCCATTTTGAGTCTATTTTTTTGTGTGGTGTTAGGAACTGTTCTAATTTCATTCTTTTATATGTAGCTATCCAGTTTTCCCAGCTCCACTTATGGAAGAGGCTCTCTTTTCTCCATTGTGTATACTTGCCTCCTTTATCAAAGATAAGGTGACCATATGTGCGTGGGTTTATCCCTGAGCTTTCTCTCCTGTTCCATTGATCTATATTTCTGTTTTTGTGCCAGTACCATACTGTCTTGACTACTGTAGTTTTGTATTATAGTCTGAAGTCAGGGACCCTGATGCCTCCAGCTCCGTATTTTGTTCTCAAGATTGCTTTGGCTATTTGGAGTCTTTTGTGTTTCCATACAAATTGTGAAATTCTTTGTTCTAGTTCTGTGAAAAATGCCAGTGGTAGTTTGATAGGGATTGCACTGAATCTGTAGATTGCTTTGGGTAGTAGAGTCATTTTCACAATGTTGATTCTTCCAATCCAAGAACATGGTATATCTCTCCATCTATTTGTATCACCTTTAATTTCTTTCATCAGTATCTTATAGTTTTCTGCATACAGGTCTTTTGTCTCCTTAGGTAGGTTTATTCCTAGATATTTTATTCTTTTTGTTGCAATGGTAAATGGGAGTGTTTCCTTGATTTCTCTTTCAGATTTTTCATTGTTAGTGTATAGGAATGCAAGAGATTTCTGTGCATTAGTTTTGTATCCTGCTACTTTACCAACTTCATTGATTAGCTCTAGTAGTTTTCTGGTAGCATCTTTAGGATTCTCTATGTATAGTATCATGTCATCTGCAAACAGTGACAGCTTTACTTCTTCCTTTCCAATTTGGATCCTTTTTATTTCTTTTTCTTCTCTGATTGCTGTGGCTAAAACCTCCAAAACTATGTTGACTAATAGTGGTGAGAGTGGCAACCTTGTCTTGTTCCTGATCTTAGTGGAAATGGTTTCAGTTTTTCACCATAGAGGATGATGTTGGTTATGGGTTTGTCATATATGGCCTTTATTATGTTCAGGAAAGTTCCCACTATGCCTACTTTCTGGGGGGTTTTTATCATAAATGGGTGTTAAATTTTGTTGAAAGCTTTCTCTGCATCTATTGAGATGATCATATGGTTTTCCTCCTTCAATTTGTTAATATGGTGTATCACATTGACTGATTTGCATATACTGAAGAATCCTTGCATTCCTGGGATAAAGCCCACTTGATCATGGTGTATGATCCTTTTAATGTGCTGTGGGATTCTGTTTGCTAGTATTTTCTTGAGGATTTTTGCATCTATGTTCATCAGTGATATTGGCCTGTAGTTTTCTTTCTTTGTGACATCTTTGTCTGGTTTTGGTATCAGGGTGTTGGTGGCCTCGTAGAATGAGTTTGGGAGTGTTCCTCCCTCTGTTATATTTTGGAAGAGTTTGAGAAGGATAGGTGTTAGCTCTTCTCTAAATGTTTGATAGAATTCGCCTGTGAAGCCATCTGGTCCTGGGCTTTTGTTTGTTGGAAGATTTTTAATCACAGTTTCAATTTCAGTGCTTGTGATTGGTCTGTTCATTTTTTCTTCCTGGTTCAGTGTTGTAAGGTTGTGCTTTTCTAAGAATTTGTCCATTTCTTCCAGGTTGCCCATTTTATTGGCATATAGTTGCTTGTAGTAATCTCTCATGATCCTTTGTATTTCTGCAGTGTCATTTGTTACTTCTCCTTTTTCATTTCTAATTCTATTGATTTGAGTCTTCTCCCTTTTTTTCTTGATGAGCCTGGCTAATAGTTTATCAATTTTCTTTACCTTCTCATAGAACCAGCTTTTAGTGTTATTCATTTTTGCTATTGTTTCCTTCATTTCTTTTCCATTTATTTCTGATCTGATCTTTATGATTTCTTTCCTTCTGGTAACTTTGGGGGTTTTTTTGTTCTTATTTTTCTAATTGCTTTAGGTGTAAGGTTGGGTTGTTTACTTGAGATGTTTCTTGTTTCTTGAGGTAGGATTGTATTGCTATAAACTTCCCTCTTAGAACTGCTTTTGCTGCATCTCATAGGTTTTTGGGTCATCGTGTTTTCATTGTCATTTCTTTCTAGGTATTTTTCGATTTCCTCAGTGATCTCTTGGGTATTAAGTAGTGTATTATTTTGCCTCCATGTGTTTGTATTTTTTCCAGATTTTTTCCTGTAACTGATATCTAGTCTCATAGCATTGTGGTCAGAAAAGATACTTGATACAATTTCAATTTTCTTAAATTGACCAAGGCTTGATTTGTGACCCAAGATATGATCTATCCTGGAGAATGTTCCATGAGCACTTGAGAAGAAAGTGTATTCTGTTGTTTTTGGATGGAATGTCCTATAAATATCAATTAAGTCCATCTTGTTTAATGTATCATTTAAAGCTTGTGTTTCCATATTTATTTTCATTTTGGATGATCTGTCCATTGGTGAAAGTGGGGTGTTAAAGTCCCCTACTATGATTGTGTTACTGTCGATTTCCCCTTTTATGGCTGTTAGTATTTGCCTTATGTATTGAGGTGCTCCTATGTTGGGTGCATAAATATGTACAATTGTTATATCTTCATCTTGGATTGATCCCTTGATCATTATGTAGTGTCCTTCTTTGTCTCTTGTAATAGTCTTTATTTTAAAGTCTATTTTGTCTGATATGAGAATTGCTACTCCAGCTTTCTTTTGATTTCCATTTGCTTAGAATATCTTTTCCATCCCCTCACTTTCAGTGTGTATGTGTCCTGAGGTCTGAAATGGGTCTATTGTAGACAGCATATATACGGGTCTTGTTTTTGTATCCATTCAGCCAGTCTATGTCTTTTGGTTGGAGCATTTAATCCATTTACATTTAAGGTAATTATCGATACGTATGTTCCTATTACCATATTCTTAATTGTTTTGGGTTTGTTATTGTAGGTCTTTTCCTTCTCTTGTGTTTCCTGCCTAGAGAACTTCCTTTAGCATTTGCTGTAAAGCTGGTTTGGTGGTGGTGAATTCTCTTAGCCTTTGCTTTTCTGTAAAGCTTTTAATTTCTCCATCAAATCTGAATGAGATCCTTGATGGATAGAGTGATCTTGGTTGTAGGTTTTTCTTCTTCATCACTTTAAATATGTCTTGCCACTCCCTTCTGGCTTGCAGAGTTTCTGCTGAAAGATCAGCTGTTAACCTTATGCGGATTCCCTTGAGTGTTATTTGTTGTTTTTCCCTTGCTGCTTTTAATATTTTTTCTTTGTATTTAATTTTTGATAGTTTGATTAATATGTGTCTTGGCATGTTTCTCCTTGGATTTATCCTGTATGGGACTCTGTGTGCTTCTTGGACCTGATTAACTATTTCCTTTCCCATATTAGGAAAGTTTTCAACTATAATCTCTTCAAATATTTTCTCAGTCCCTTTCTTTTTCTCTTCTTTTTCTGGGACCCCCATCATTCGAATGTTGGTGCGTTTAATGTTGTCCCAGAGGTCTCTGAGAGTGTCTTCAATTCTTTTCATTCTTTTTTCTTTATTCTGCTCTGCAGTAGTTATTTCCACTCTTTTATCTTCCAGGTCACTTATCCGTTCTTCTGCCTCTGTTATTCTGCTATTGATCCCTTCTAGAGAATTTTAAATTTCATTTATTGTGTTGTTCATCACTGTTTGTTTGTTCTTTAGTTCTTCTAGGTCCTTGTTAAATATTTCTTTTATTTTCTCAATTCTATTTCCAAGATTTTGGATCATCTTTACTGTCATTATTCTGAATTCTTTTTCCGGTAGACTGCCTATTTTCTCTTCATTTGTTAGATCTGGTGTGTTTTTATCTTGCTCCTTCAACTGCTGTGTGTTTCTCTGTCTTCTCATTTTGCTTAACTTACTGTGTTTGGGGTCTCCTTTTTGCAGGCTGCAGGTTCGTAGTTCCCTTTGTTTTTGGTGTCTGTCCCCAGTGGCTAAGGTTGGTTCAGTGGGTTATGTAGGCTTCCTGGTGGAGGGGACTAGTGCCTGTGTTCTGCTGGATCTTGTCTTTCTTGTGGGCAGGTCCACGTCTGGTGGTATGTTTTGGGGTGTCTGTGGCCTTATTATGATTTTTGGCAGCCTCTCTGCTAATGGATGGGGTTGTGTTCCTGTCTTGCTAGTTGTTTGGCATTGGGTGTCCAGCACTGTCGCTTGCTGGTCGTTGAATGGAGCTGGGTATTGGCGTTGAGAATGGTGGTCTCTGAGAGATTTTCGCCATTTAATATTACATGGAGCTTGGAGGTCTCTTGTAGACCAGTGTGCTGAACTTGGTTCTCGTACATCAGAGGCACAGCCCTGATCCCTGGCTGTAGCACCAAGAGCCTCTCATCAACATGGCTTAGAATAAAAGGGAGAAAAGAAAGAAAGAAAGAAAGAAGAAGATAAAATAAAATAAAGTAAAATAAAATAAAATAAAGTTATTAAAATAAAAAATAATTTTAAAATATTTTTAAGTAATTAAAAAAAAAGAAAGAAGAGAGAAAACAAACCAAAAAACAAATCTACCCATGACAACAAGTGCTAAAAACTATACTAAAAAAAAAAACAAAAACAGACAGACAGAACCCTAGGACAAATGGTAAAAGCAAACCTATACAGACAAAATCACACACAGAAGCATAGAGATACACACTCACAAAAAGAGAAAAAGGGAAAAAAATATATATATCATTGCTCCCAAAGTCCACCTCCTCAATTTGGGATGATTCATTGTCTATTCAGGTATTCTACAGATGCCGCGTACATCAAGTTGATTGTGGAGATTTAATCCACTGCTCCTGAGGCTGATGGGAGAGATTTCCCTTTCTCTTCTTTGTTTCTACAGCTCCTGGGGTTCAGCTTTGGATTTGGCCCCACCTCTGCCTGTAGGTCGCCTGAGGGAGTGTGTTCTTTGCTCAGACAGACGGGGTTAAAGGAGCAGCTGATTCGGGGGCTCTGGCTCACTCAGGCTGGGGGGAGGGAGGGGTACACCGTGCGAGGTGAGTCTGCGGTGGCAGAGACCAGCGTGACGTTGCAGCAGCCTGAGGCGTGCCATGCGTTCTCCTGGGGGAGCTGTCCCTAGATCCCGGGACCCTGGCAGTGGCAGGCTGCATAGGCTCCTGGGAGGGGAGGTGTGGACAGTGACCTGTGCTCGCACACAGGCTTCTTGGTGGCTGCAGCAGCAGCCTTAGCGTCCCATGCCTGTCTCTGGTGTCTGCGCTGATCGCCGCCAATGCCTTTGTTATCAAAAAATGTCTCTGGGCAGTCCATGGACTCCAATTATACATTTAAAATTCTCAAAGCTACATTTGATACAAATAATGTTCTTCCTATTTCTGGGTGTTACTGTCTCCTGAAATTCATGCTCTATTTTAGGGAAAAGAGCACTTCATCAGGGACGTCCCTTGGCTGTTATCAGGAGGACCCAGGGCAACCAACAAATGAACTGTGTGAACCTCCTATAGACATAGTGTGGGTCAGACTAATTGATCAGCATAGAAGTTGACACTCTTTGAGCAGAAACCCATTCACCATAAGTTTCCACATCCAGTAAGTGCCTAGGTTTTGGCAACATGTGAGAGACAGCAAAATACACAGACAACTTCCTGGTTAGATATTCCTAACCTGTCCCTCAAATGATTTGAAATGGATAGGAAACCAAAACAGAACTTCTTGGCACAGTTAAATTCATGATTTATCTGCTGAAGAGAATAGTTTAACAAATGCTTTATTCCTGAAAAATTTGTTGGCCATTATTTCAATGAATTTAAGTTCAACACAAAAATAAATCACCTTACTACTGCTATCATTTTAATATAATTTTGATTATTGATTTGTGCTTATTGTCTGCTGCAAAAACAACAACAAAAAATTGTTTGATGCCCTAGTTATCTATTGTTTCGTAATAAATAACCCTAACTTAGGGCCTTAAAGCAACAATACATTATTATCTCTGATGACACTGTGGATTGACTGGGTTCAACTGGGCAGGTCTTGCTTTAGGTCAGCTCAGCAGTGAGATGTTGGCTGAGACTTCAGTCAGTGGAAGTCTCGACTGGACTGACTGTTGATCATGATTCTCAAATTCATCTCCAGTGTTGGTTTCGATCACAAATGTACACAGATTTTTGATTATAGTTAAAACTGAATACTCATTGCAATTTGAACATTTCCTAGGCAAACTTATATTTTATCTTTATTATGACATCTCTGGAACATTGTTTTCATACCTCTGCCACTTAGAATAGTGATTTACACATAGCAAGGTCTCAATAACTATGTGTTACATTAGATTGAGTAAGTTACTTAGATTATTAACATACTTATGCATTTGATTATCACTTTTACACAGAAGCATTTGCATAGTGTATGAGTTACATGAGATTAAACAATCCTGAAGTTAAGGATTCACAACTTATCTTGAGATTTCTGCCTAGCAGTATTTCTTATGCTTTTATATTGTTTATTTTAGAAGATAGGAAGTGGTTTTTGAGGTTTTAGAAACAATTAATAATAATAATAAATAGTATGGAGTTTCCCCAAAAAATTTAAAAAAGAACTACCATATGATTCAGCAATGCCACCTCTGGATATATATCCAAAGGGACTGAAAAACAGGATATCAAAGATAGATCTGCACTTCCATGTTCATTGCAGTATTATTCCCAATAGTCAAGAAATGGAAACAACGTGTCTGTCTACAGATGAATGGATAAAGAAGATGTGGTATGTATATATATATATACAATGGAATATTATTTAGCCTTGAGAAAGAAGGAAATCTTGCCATTTGTAACAACATGGATGGAACTTGAGGGCATTATGTAAAGTGAAATGTCAGACAGAAAAAGACAAACACTGCATGGTATAATTCTTATGTGGAAACTTCAAAAAGATTAAGTCAAACCCATAAAAACAGACAGTAGAAAAGTGGTTGCCAGAGGCTGGGAGGTGGGGGAAATGGGGAGAGTTTGGAAAAATGGTACAAACTTTCACCTATAAGTTGAATAAAGTCTGAGGATCTAATGTATAACACAGTGATTATAGTCCATAACACTGTATTGTATAATTGTAACTTGCTGAGAGTAGAAAAGTATTCTCACAGAAAGATAAATATAAAAATAGTTATATATTAAGTCTTAACATTACCTAATACAATTTAAGTAATTACATGAATTATCTCACTTGATACTCATAATTATCCCATGAGGTTCATATTGTTACTGTCCTAATTTAAGGTCACACATATTAAATTGTGCAGCAAGGACTTGACAGTTCTTACTCCAGATTCAATGTTCTTAAGTACAGTGTTATATGCTTGAAAGTGTAAAGCAGTCCTCAAAGAAACTGGCTAGAAGCAACTAATTATACATTTATGCATTAAGAAGCACAATGCAATACACTGGAGTACTCAACAATGCCATCCTTCTAAATACAATGTCAGTTTGGAATTATCAAACTAAATTATATGAAATTGCCATTTTGTAGGTCATAAAATTTGAATATTGACAATTTCATTTGAATCAAACTAATATTAAGAGCACAAATTAAGCATTATATATAATATTGGCAGAATTCCAATTACCATTTCCCTATCTTTTAATACCACTGCACAAGAAAAGCAAATAAACTAGTTTTAGGTCAAAAAGTTGCCAATATTACAATAAATATTACAGTGTCAGAAATAATTAGTGCAATATTCAGAAGGAGTGTCCTGTGAGTAATATCAAAACATCATAAAGTAGGAAACTTAGGCCAGTTTGATTATGTTTTTATAACAAGTGATAATAAATGATCTAGAAGAAGTTGAACATATTCCTTTATTGATGTAAACTAAATCTATTTTCACAAAATTGTCATAAAATATTTTTCTGAAATTTAATTTCTGCAATAAAGAATAAATCTTTAAAGTAAGTGTTTTTTTTAATGTATTTCTATGTCTGTCTGTGCACAGGAGAATGTATGTCTATTCTGTATAATCACATTGATAAAAATGAGCTAGGAAAAAGTGACTGGTAAACATGTGAAAGAAAGTCAGTCAGCTAGGGAAGGTCAGCTTGCTAACTGGCTGTCAAGAGTTCTTTCCAATTGGCATTTGTCTTCGTAAATTTGTCTCATTGCAATATCTGGCACTTAATTTTGCAGGCTCAGAGACTTGAATTTATGAGCTTCTCAAAGTTGACAGGGCATGGTAATATCAATGCAAAACAACAAGCATTATAAGAAACAGTTTTATAAAAAGTATATCTATTAATTTATAAATTGACATATATACTTAGTAAACCAGACCAGCATATCACTTTTCAATATATTTTCTTCCAGTAGATAAGCTACATGGGGACACACATTACAATCAGAAATTTGGAGGGAAAGCATGGAGTATAAATGAGAAGAATCAGTTTTAAGATTCACAAGCTTGATGGATGAGATTAAAGAAGACTGAGTCAGACTTCCAATATATATGAATTGTTCTTGCCTTCCAATCAGACAGACATGATTTTATTTTATTTTTTTTTGGCTAGTGAACACTCTTCCCTGGACAAGGCTTTAATGGAAACTGAAGTGGAAAGGTTGATCTTTGTCTACCAGGCCCTTGTTAAGTCTTAAGGATATGTGTCTTGACCACATCTCCTGTTGCAAAGTGGTTATGTCTCTGGATTCACCACTGGCCTCAGCTATTTTGGACCAAGAGTAAGTATCTGATCCCAAACCACTGATCTCCATGCTGGCCAACCATCTCTGACCATGGTGTGTCTTGGTTCAAAATGATGAATTAGTCAGTTTTCTTTCTCAGGATTTTAAATGGGAGTGGGAATAAAGTCATTACTTTGGAATTATAATTATAAGGAATTATAAGGAAATTATAAAGAAACTGAAACAGTATACCTGCCAATGTTAGCAGAAAGGATAAAGAGTAGAGGGTGTGCTGCTTAGTACAGTAAGCACAAAGAAGTCATTCTACAAGGAGAAGCAAGGTAAGAGAGTTTGTACTCATCACTAAGTACTTTAAACAAAATTATTTCCTCCATGCTATTTAAGTGACTTTGTTTCTTATAACTTATACCCAAGTCAAAGAAGCACTGTCAAAATGTCCTCTATGAATTTTGTTTTTTCTGTTGTTTATGCTTATGAAGGCACATTTTTGATCAACATATTATTTGTATATGTTAATATCAGTTTTTTTCCCACGTCAGCTACTCTTTCTTTTCCAAGAAGACAGGATGATTTTATCACAGATTATTTTACGAGTTAACTCAAAAGGCAACCCAATTTTTCTTATTTTCAACTTCTTCAGTGACTGCATCTCATGGTCTCATAATGATTATGCTATTTATAAAGTAACAAATGCAATTTCAATACAGCAATATTTAGACTTTGTAACTTGACATTTACTTTAAGTCTAGCTTGTTATAATAATTAACGTTAGTAATGCATTTCCTTAAAAATAAAACTCATCAGGCACGAGAAATGTACCACCTGGATGTTTGAGGAACCAAAATGTAGTAGAGTTTAATAATATTAATATATTGTTTTAAATAATTTTATCTATATCATACCTTTCACAAATTACAAAGAAGTAATTTACTCTTTTGTTTTTTTTAGAAGTAATTTACTCTTAAATAATTTTTAAGTATTTTATATTTATATGAACTTTGAAACTTTAACAAACATTCCAATATTCAATATGTTATGAAAACTGAAGTTTAAAAAAATCAGTGTATCCATGGCATCTTATCAAATGTAAATATAGGTACTTGAAAGTGTCGTTAATGCTTCCTCTATTATAATCTATTTTGTTTTTGCCAGAAAATTTTTTATTTTATCAAATTTAAGACTCGTGAAAGCATAACAACATAGATTTGACACAAAGTGGTTTTAGTTATTTTTACAGTGAATGGTATGAATTCAATAATGGATTTCACTAGTCTTAAAAAATAAGTCTACTTTTTTCCATTAACTTGAGTCATACGTCATCTTTATCAGTCTTTTTTCCCTTTGAATTGGTGCTTTTATGTTCCCTAAGAACATACTGATGTATTTTCATTGCTTGAATTTGTTTCAAGGATGCTGGATGTGTAAAGATAAGCTACCATCTCAAATTCTCAAGCCAACATTGAAATTTCAATGACTTTTATTATTGTTGGTTGTTGTGCTCAATCTGAATTATATACCAAATCTGAAGTGGCAATCCAACCTACCAAAAGATATATATAGTAGCTTAGTACATGGTCTTAGTGAAGTGAAGATTAACAGGGAAATCTCAGATCTTATTTTCTAGATGTCAAACTATTTAGTTAAAGACTTTATTTTGATGTAATTAATAACTAAGGTTTAATTTCCAGAATACCACTAAGACTCCTAACAAAGTAATGTGTATATAATTTTGAAACTGTCATTAATTTATGCATTTCTTCTCCACTTCTGAAGGTGAGAAGAGATATTATTTATAAATGTGCACAAGTAGTTATCTATTTAAAATCTACTTAGGCTAATGATACATTTACCTTTCTGTCTACCACACCTACTGTTCAACACAATAATTTGATCCAAAATAATGACTGAGTCTCATTGTCACCATATATTTAAATATAAGCTATCATGCTTTATTTCTTAAAATGATAATAAAAAGAAATGTTTATACACAATATACATTTGTTTCTCATCATCTTTTTCCCTAGACAGGTTTTCTTAATTCTCTGCTAGTTTCAATTGATCACTTAGACTCAGTTAACTTTTTTCTTCTTGGTCTCTAAAATAATACTTTTGTGTAGCCTAGTCATGATTCATAACATTGGTCAGTGAAAATTTCAATACCAAAAGACATTCCTTCTTGCCTACTCAATTTTATTGATGGTTTTCACTTTAATAGTTGCTCATGAAATAATTGTAATTTTGAAATTCTGTTTAACTGGGCTTCCCTAAATTAAAATAATATATTAATATTATTTAAACTCTACTACATTTTGGTTCCTCAAACATCCAGGTGGTACATTTCTCGTGCCTGATCAATTTTTTTTAAGGAAATGCATTACTAATGTTAATTATTATAACAAGCTAGACTTAAAGTAAATGTCAAGTTTGGTCCTTCTAATTATTTCAATATAACTTTATCTCTCAGCAGGTAAATTATGAGGTGATGTTAGGTTAGAGCAAGTATTATTTGATGTCCATCCCCATGCTTCTAAGTAATCACTTCCTGCAACTAGCAACAACAAGAGCAAGCATCAAAAATACCTTTGAGGGGCTTCCCTTGTGGTGCAGTGGTTGGGAGTCCGCCTGCCGATGCGGGGGACGCGAGTTTGTGCCCCAGTCCGGGGGGATCCCACATGCCGCGGGGCGGCTGGGCCTGTGGGCCATGGCCGCTGGGCCTGCGCATCTGGTGCCTGTGCTCCGCAGCGGGAGAGAGCACAGCAGTGGGAGGCCCGCGTACTGCAAAAAAAAAAAAAATATATATATATATATATATATATATATATATACCTTTAAGGGGTGCAAGTTAGAGTTCACAAATAAGGTTCAAAGGGCATCTGGTTCTAATAAATGATAATAAGTACTCTATGAAAAAAGATACCTTGGTTAGAAAGCTGAAGTTTCTGGACTATTTTCCCAGAAAAATAAGTATTGAAATTCCCCCCAAAATACACTTAATTTAGGAGGCTTATAGATGTTAAAAACTGTGCTCAAGACATCAAGTGTTAGTAAGAGAATTAGGGGCTAGTCTCTTAAAACATCAGGAATTGGAAATTGTTTCTGCATTGTTAGAAGCTGCTGCCTGAGTATATATACAACACTATATTATAATATATGTTTGTATATAATACATAATAGAGATACAACATGTATTGTGTATGTATACATAATATATAAAATTAAAGGCTATGAAAAAAAGATATCCATTTCATTTTGTTTATCCTAGCTTTCTCAAACTTTGTTTACCTTGGAATATTATTTTTGCATGAGACATTTTAGATTTTGTTGTAAGAAGTCCAAGAACACAGTTGAAAGATTACTATATATACTAACTTATCACCCTGATAAACCCAAAATATTCCATACCTGGAAAACATATTTTTCAAAAATTAAGATACATTTCAAGCATAATCCATACAGGCATTTTGAACAACTTTGTATTTATTATAAATATATAACATTTTGAGCAAAAAGTAAATACTAACTTTGATATGACCTTATGAGCCAGACTGAATAGGACATGGTTTTATGACTCAGGCATCCTTAAAAGCATGTCCTGACTCTTCTATTGCTAAAATGAAAGTAAATACTATGGGTAATAAAGCATCCCATTAGGATCTACCAAACAAACTTCTATAACTCTAAACTCTAAAGTGAAATGTGCACTTTTAAAACAACTTGCAGAATTTTCAAAGACTAAACAAAACATTTTCTTAAGTAAATGCATTTATCTCTTACACCATTTCAGCGACCCTCTTAAACATTTCAGTAAGACTATTCACATTCTGTGGTTTATTGTCCATAAGAACACTATTTAAGTCATGGGAAATAAACAGTTTCCAACGAACAGACTGATTCTTCAGAAAATTCAATTTAAGTTAGTTATTTCATACTTGGAATTGTAGTTTCCTTTGGAAGCAATGCTGGCACTAGCTAGGGGATACAATACATCAAATAGTTAACCAGGCCACCTCATCACCTTTTATAAAATGGTTTCCTATTGTAAAAGTCAAGAAACAATAACAATAAAGGTAGCTTTCTTACTTTCTATTATGAATTGTTGTGTAATCAAGTTAAAATGCTTTAAGCAGGCATTCTACTTGTTGTGGTAAAAAGTCCTATCTCCTGAGTTAATGTGAAATAAATTCCTGTTGATTGAACCCTAAGCTATGTGCAGTAAACTAGACAATAAAAAATATGCTGGCTTGAGTATGAAAATTATACCAATAGACCTTAAATTAGTTTTTCATGTAGTTATGAACATCATCTTAGTGTTTCTTAATTTTTTCTGGTCCATTTACCCTTTGAAAATCTGTTGAATTCTGTAGATCATTTTCCCAGAAAAATAAAAATTGAAATTCCAAAAACAATTACATTTAGGCAGTTCATATGTGTTGAAAACTATGCTCAAGTTCTCTCGTGTTAGTGTGATTTTCACCAAAATTAGGAGCTACTCTCTTAAAACATAGGAATTGGAAATTGTTTCTGCACAGTTAGAAGTTCAGGCCCGAATACCATTTTCTAATAGATGCTTATAACTACAACTATGTTTCCATGTAAAAAATCAAATAACATATAAATATAATTGTGTAAATAATTTGAAAATCTATTAATCCTTAACACAGAGGGATGAAATACTTGCTGAGATATCTAGTAAAATCTGGTAGAGTTTATAGGTTAGTTGCTATAAGACACAAAGGATATCAAGGAAGTTACAGGAAGGAACTTGCCTGGAAAAATGATATATGTTTAAATGCAGAGATCTGTCAAGATTTGGCCTGTCATTTCCTATTATTCCTTCCCCAGAAGTTCCATCCACAGCACATAATGTGGGTAGTCTGAATTCAGATGAGACTGAAAGCAGGTGAAGATTGAATTGTAGGGTATAGAGGAATGTAATTTCTTATGGCCTATATGAGTCTTCATTGGAAATAGACACCCTTGTGTAAGGATTGAAGAGTTACTTTGCTGGTTTTCCATCTGATATTTTGACCTAATAGGAAAAACAGAGGCTCCCAGTTTATTGATCTTTGTCTTCTTTTCAAATAAAAATGCAAAGTCCTTAAATACTGTGCTAAAAAGAGTGCCAAGACCCTGACAACAATGAAGTTAAATTTTCTTATTAAGAAAGCATGTTAGCTTTTGAGCAATGTCCATTATCTCACACAGAGATCCCATTAGTGAATTGGGCACCATCATCAACATCTTCTACCCAAATGAGCTGGTAATATATTATGCTGTCAATTTATGTGGGAACAGAGAGCACAGGAATGATGATTCACACTTCTTTGCACATAAATGCTATTCCCACAAAATTCCATCCCTTTGAACCTCCATTTAATTTTATGTAATGTTTAATTTTATGTATAAAAGGAAACAAAAACCAAGACATTTAGCTTTTCTAATCTTTTTCACAGATGCAAGCAATAATCTCTTAACTTATGGAGACAAATTTTTAAGTATTGATTTCTGTTCAGTTAACCAAGTTTAACTATTAGATTCAGGTATTTTAAAAATAATTTGATTATGTAATCTTCATGATAAAAATGTTCAGCATTCTTTTTTGAATTAATATGCAATCCATATCATACATATAGATAAATTTATTTATAGAGCACCTGACATGACTAAATTGTTCTCCTTTGCAGGTCTTTGCCTATTTATTTATAATATATGTAAAAATAAATGCAACTTTAGCACATAAATATTCATAGTTCCTATGTATCTGAATATTTATATAGCACCTGCCAACTACTTTGACAGGCATGATAGGTTAGAATGCATATTACAAGGAGGGGAAAGGATGTTTATTTGGCATTAAGTTTCAGATCACTTCTAAAACAAATGTGGTGTAAGATTATACAGCACAAGCAAGCAAAAGACAACATTGCTGAGAAATGGACAAACCATGGTAGGTTTAATTGCTATAATGCTTATAAATATTGCGTTAAAATAATCTCTATATGGTGAAATTTGGGGGTCCATTTTAATCTTTGTAGTTTTGCAGATGAAAAGTCTTTTCCTGAAAAAAATTCTGATTTGGGCCTTAAATATCCTGGCATCCCACCTACATGTAGAGATGAGATGCCCCTTTCAATAAGTATGTAGGGTAAGAGACTTAGTTTTCATAACAAAATTTCAATGTAACTACCCTGTTGTTTAGTTTCTAAAACTCTTAGAACTGCCTTAATGAGCAGGCTTACAATCCTACTGATTCCTGCTATATAACGCAATCTTACTGTTTTATTCACAACTCCCATGAAAAACTTGGCAAAGAGAAAAATGTAGAGAAGTTAACCCAAGAAAGATGCTATTTATACAATACTTAAACCTAAGAATTTAATCATGAGATCCTTGTTAAATTAGATTATCGGAAGACTATGTATTTTGAGCACATAATACTTGCCCTTTGCATTTGCAAGAATTGATTTTAGTGCTATGTTTTCAACATATATCAAAAGTCACTACATGTCCTTTCTATATCCGATCATTTCCATTTCCATTAGTGTTCTGCAGACTTCTGGTCAGGGTCCCTCTCTAGAATTTGAAGTAGGACTATATTCTCCAGTGCCAGATTGGCTTAAATTGACTTTCAGGTCTGACATTTTGTAAGCAATGTGAACTTGCAAAACTTACTAAATTTCTTTGTAAAGTAACGTAATGGTAAGTACCCATCTCATAGGATTGTTGTGAGTATCCAAGAATTAAAGTGAAACGTTTAGACCTATGCCTCCAACAGTAAACTACCCCCAGATTTTGGATTCACTGTGTAAACTCCACTCCTCACTGGAAACATTTCCCTGAGCAATCACATCCATTCATTTGGCTGAAATTGGTATCTGTTGGTCAACGGTCAGACAACCGTTAACCATTTAGTTCTATTGACCTAATTAGGGATTGTTACCGAATTGCTCTTTGAGAAAGAAATTTTTGTCCAGCTTTAAGAGAATTAGAATCCTGATTCCCTCCAGTGTAGTCAATGCATTCTACTCTCTGATATTTTGTTTCATTTTATGTGTTAGGTGGAGACACTAATTCTGATCTAGCAACAACCAAACACTTCATCTTTTTCTATCATTATCTCTAAGAACATAGCCCAGGCTGCATACCCATTTCCTTTTTACCCTCATCTACCATGCCCTCAAGATCGTTTTTTTCTTTCATAGCTCTCTACTTTGTTTAAGATCTAAATCTCTCTGAAAAGGAAATTCTCACTTTCTCTAATGACTATTTCTGATATTTAACACTGAAGTATTTTTTTTTCCCAAGAAGCTTTAGTTCCTCTTTGATTTTCTGAATAAATATAATCCCCAGAGACAGACTATTCAAGACATAGGATTATATAATGTCCTTCTCTGCCTGTAATTTAGGAATTAAATTATTTTGTTCCTCTAACAAAATTCATGAAAATGGAATACACTTTAAAGAATAATATAAGCCTATATTTCTTTTTAAAAATTAACCACCTTTCTGTATATGAAGCTCTGACATGAAAACTCATAATCATGGCTTCTAAAGTTAACAAATCCAGAGCCAACTTTTCACCATATGGTTAAGGCTATCCTAATCAACCTGCAAGAAATCTGAAACATTAATAGGAATGGAATTTTACTGCTAATCTAGTACAACTTACTTATATGTTGAACTCACATTTTAATGCCAGAATATCCTTGCTCTTCCATAGATCATGTGTAACTCAGCTGTTTTTGAATTTTAGAGATGTAGCTTGCAAAGCTGGCTGAGCATCACAGTGAAAACAGGAAATAGTGTTATTAAAATACCTTCCATTTCAATAGTGTAGTTTCACTGGATCCAAAAGTTTCTCTTAAGGTTATCCCACCCCTGTTTCTCTCTCATCTGAGATTTTAGGAAAAAGCACATGGTTTGAAGTCTTCTGTTGCAGCCTACACAGTGAGGCTCCTGAGACTGTGTTTACCAAGGTTTCCATGGCATGTATTTACCTGTTCCCCCAAGCCTGTTATTTGCTAATTTCTCTGTAGCCAGTGATTGCTAAAGCTAATATAAGGCATAATGACCTGCCAAAGTAAAAAATCCATAATGGCTGTATTTACTCAAGTTTAAGGCCTAAAATCACTGATGGCCTTTAAATGGGTAGCATCAGTTTAAAGACAAACACAGAGGTGTGAGACCGCTAACATTCTTGCCACATCCTCTGTCTCATATTAAGTTATTTTTAGTTCCTAGGGCACAGCAAGAACCTGACTCTATAGCTGTGCTTGGCCAATATTTTCTCATCCTCAGGGCTCATCACTTCCTCCTGGATATTTTTCTTGACCCTCCTCACTAAATTAGTTGCCTGTGTTTATGTATTATATTTATCCTAGCAGGCCACTTAACATATTTTTGTGGTTTGTTTGTTTGTCTTTGTCTCTTTCATCTTATTAAAATTATATAAGTTTTTGAAAGTGAGACAAAGGAGATCCATGTGGACAATCAGATGTAGTGAATGAGTCCTGACCGACAACGGGGATTAGGTAAGCAAAATGCTCTGCCGGATGAGAACATTGTTCTGCTCATCTCTATATTCCTGTTACATGACAGAATTCTTGACTTATAGTAGAAATGCACTGAATAATTTTAAATGACTAGAGTACAGAACAATGCCCTATAAGCATCCTCTTCCATTTCACTTTGAAACTGTTAAGTATGCTGCCTAAGAGTTTTCTGCTTTATCTCCAACACCTAAAAAATGCCTTGTACAAAATGAAAATGCAGTATTTGTAATTAATCAATTAATTAATCTTGCCAATTTTATTCATTCTTATATATGGAATATTTGCTTCTTTCATCTAACTAAAATCCTCCCCCCACTCTCTTGCTTCTCACTTGACTAATTCTGTTGCAGCTGTCAGATTTGTTGTTACCCAGCGTATTCATTATATTAAACAGAGTAAAATAAATGGATGCATGGAGTCACTGCAAGAATGCATGAAACCCTACTCTAATACACAAAATTGATCACTATTCCTAGTGAGATTCAGCCATAACACTTAATTAGAAAAACAGAACCCCTGACTTTTTCTCAACTTTTTCTTTAAGAAGCTAATAAACATAAGAGCCTTACACAGTATAGGTAGTTGATTGTTTTCAATAAATCTCTTCCTGTTATTAATGATTTCATCATCTCCAAAAAACGGAGGAATAGATTGGTGTTTCTAGTAAGGCAAGAATGGTTACTTCTACCCTATATCCCATTCCCTTCAATTAAGCAAGCACACAGATTTAGGAAAGGCATATGTGGTTTGTTGATGGACATAAAACTAGCCGTATGGTGAAACTAACTCTAAAAATCAATTGATGGTATGTTTTAAGTAGATTACTTTCACATTGTACTACACATGCTACTTAAGATGAAAGAATTTTAAATTAACATCTAAAATAAATTGGATGTATAACAACCTAAAAAAATCACTCAATACGAAAAACATTAAATGAGAAAGTCTTAATCCCCACAAAACACACTTATAGAGTTGAAAAGATAAAAGATGTCATCAAAAGTTTGGTTGTGTTACTTTTATTATTTTATATAGATTTTATTCTAATATTAAAAGGACATTTCAAAATGAAAATATTCTTAAATCTTTTTCTCAAAAGTTAAACATGAAAATTCTGTTTAACAATGTTAGAAGAGTTGTAAAAAACGGAGACTAGCTCAGATTTCATGATAGTAAAGCAAAGTGTAATTTTTCAAGTCACAGTAATTATGCTGGCTATCACCCCATTACTGATATAATGTGAAGCTAATAAGCCAAGTAATTAGTATGCTCTAGGTTAGAATTTTCACCTCAGTGACTGGAGGATAAATGAAGACAAAGCAATGTAATATTAAATATACAAGCAACAGAGCAGTAATATAGTGAAAATCTGAAAACTAAGTTAAGAAATAGTATATTTTTGTTTGTTCGCTGAAGAAAATATAAGCAACTGATTTAGTTTTTATGCTTAGTGAAAGTTAAGAATTCAATTGTGTTGCTAATGGATGTTATTAAATACATAAATGCTTAAATGGAATACATGTATATATGTATACATCATGCACTAGATAAATATGCTCATCCTACTTAGCTACTCTAGTGTCTTAACTGTAATTAAAGTAAATTTTTTTGCTGTCTTGAAGAAGAAAAACAGATAAAACTTAAACTTGCATCTTAGAGCTGGTGCCCTCATAAGAAGAGAAGAAAGTCAAATGTAACCAGATGTTGAGAGGAGTTTTCCTATTGTCTAGTAATTGGGTCTAACTGCAATCTGAGGCCAAAAAACACATTACTCCCCAATTCTATGTTCAGTGTAATACTAGAGATGAGAAACAACCTCCACTCTGTAAAACTTCTTAAGAGATATATAACTGGTACTGAATTCACTAGTCCCCACTCCACCCCCATCCCAGAGAGGAGTTTATTTCTTTTGGGGGAGAACTGTGCTCCAAAAAGAAGATATTCCCTTCCCTCAAGAGTGGAGGGGTCCTTGCCACCTTCCTCAGGTCAAGTTTTGAAGGTAGAAGGACACTTATTAGGGAGCACCCTTGAGACCAACACCTGTGGAAGTGAGGGCAAAGAATTAAGAATGGGAAGAGGAAGGAATGAGTTGAGTTGTGGTATAATAATGCAGTTACCAGTTATGATACTCAGTCAACTCTATAGAGAGCTCTGGAGTTGATGGCTCTTCACAGTTTACCTGAATTAAGTTGAAGGGCTAGGCTTTCATACCCTCATATTGTGAGGTTACTGAATGTAGGCTGCACCTAGAGGAGGCATTTAACCTGAAAATTCCTGAGAAGACTGAGAACTAGGGGTCATTTTCTATTAATACTCTCAGCAGCTGCAGGAATAGCCCTTCATCCTTGAGGGTAATCTAGGGAGTATAACAGCATTCATTCTGCTAAACTTCTAAATTTTGGCAAGAGATACAACTGAGAACTTCCACATAGAAGAGGGGGAGAATTACCACCACTGATCCCAGTACTTCTCAAGGTCCAAGTGATAAAAATGATGGGTCCTAGAGTTCAAGAACTTACTGAAGAGAGGAGATGAGATCAGGACTTCCATGTTGTTCAAACAACATTAGTATGGTTGTGTGGAGTTGTACAAAGCTGTTGTGAGGGTTGTCAGCTGAAAGTGGTTGCCAGATATCACCAATTTCTAGGGGGTTTGCACAAGAATGAGCCATTTTGTGTCCACATTTAGCCGTAGACATGGGTCAACCATGGAGGAGATTGTAACCTTACTTAATTAAATGGGTAGACATGACTTTCTCTTATTCTTTTCCCTGTCCCATGACCAGAGAGGAAGGCTAAGAAAGAAGGAGAGAGGGAAGAGTGAAGAAAACATCATACTTAACTCACTACTCCAAACTACTAGAGCCACAGACAAATCTAGATTAACCTAAAAGAGAGGATGTATGCACAATCCAGAAGTATTGAAGGTGTAAGGTCCTTGAGGCCACAGGTGACTTTTGAGGGACTGAAGCTAATGGATAAAAGCCCCTATATTTTGCCCTTCAGAGAATAACATTCTGAGATGTATTATAAAACTCCTCATAATCACCTAAAGGAAATCAGCACCAGTTGCCTTTAGTGTAACCAACTTAATAAAACTTTCTTGTATTTTCCTTCTTTTCTTTCTTGTTTCATTCTCCTCCTCTCCTTTAATTCTGTGTCCAGCTATCATATTTATAAGCCTTGTCTCAGGCTGTGCTTTCTAAGGGGAACCCAAGCGAATATACACAAAAGTGCACTTCTCTTTGTTACCATGTTTAATAGAAATCATTTTATTCCTAGCTTTACAGAAACCAAACACTCTACTAACAATACAAATTATAGAAGTAACATATGACAGTCAAAAGATAGTTTTGTCTTCAGTGCTTTTAGCACTTTTATGAGGAAATCGGGATATTTCCTTTCAGGGGTCTTTGTATTGGAAGTATAATTTCGTTCCTCCCTGAATTTGATCAAGGAGACCTGATTGTATATGTTTTCTCCCCATATCATAGATTTTTGTAAGCTTTATATTATGGTTTTAGAAATTTGATAGTCTTAGAAATATTTCTACTTATAGTCTCAAGCATCAGAAAACTATAAAGATAATGTATTGTAACCTTGGGCTGGACTTGTATTTAAATAACCACAGAGACTATTCTAGGCTCTCTTTTTTGAGAAACTACAGTTGTAGGACTATCAAAGTCACTCTGAAATATTCATGTTATAACATATATAATATCAGACCTTCCAATAACACACACTTTTCCTTGCACTTTATGGTTTCTGTAATTTTTTTTTCCCTCAGTAAAATGAATACACCTTGGACATTTATATAAATCATCAGTAGAGAAATGTTTGTACCTGTCAAGCTGAACAAATGTTCTACACCCCTTTCATTGCCATGAATCTACCAACTGACTGCTTATTTATTCATTGTGTTTACATGTTTGATTTATAAAGGAACAAAACTACATGAATGGATACATTAACTATTACATCATTTTTTATAGTGAATAAATGAGTAGCATTGGTAGGTTTGAGGGAATTTTCAATTAGAATAAATGCTGAGGATTTTAACTTTAAATTAAAAGAAATTTGACTTAAAATAAATATATATTGAAACATTATTTGTAAAAAGTCAAGATAAACATTTGAAGCATATCTTCTGGAAACTGAAAGTGAGGGAGATGCCTTATATAAAACAGCTGCCAAACGTGACACAGGAGAGGGGCGGAAGTCATGTATAACCACTATGCTTACTCAAAACTCTTTTGAAAATATGGATGCTATGGTGTGATTTATATGTTAACATAATATGTTATGATTCATTTGGAATCCATTATTTGTTATAGTCAAAAAATCCTTTTGCTTTTTTATAAGAAATTTCCTTTATCAGAAATAACGGTTGCATTTGGCTAGTGGTTACTATATAATACTGCCTTTTTCAAAGAATATACCTTAATAACAAGAGTAAAAGTTTGGCTATTCTCTTCTTCCTCTCCACATTACCCTAGTACTGACTAATCTTCTCTTTTTCCTTCATCTTGATCTTAGTTGTATATGAGAGCTAAAAAAGCAATGCTATTGTAAACTCTAGTTTCTTGATAATTCTTTTGATAGAATTTAATGGGAGTAGATGAAAGGCTTGAGACCTAAGATGTTTGATAGTACTTATCAAAAGCAGACCCATTTCAGAGTTTTCCATTTAAATTTCTCAACCAGCTCTACAAGGAAAAAGTTAAGGCTACTCCTTAATATTCAGCTCAACTGTTTTGGCCATGAGCGAAGAAAAGATCATTTTACCAAATGGCATTTCAAAATGGAGAACCTCCTACTCATATTTCAGAAATTGGTTCCAGCTGCTGAGATTGTCAGGAACAGAAACAATGTCAAAGGAGACACCAGTACAAAATCCAAGCAATTAACAACTTGGTCTAAAAAAATGTGAGCCAAAAATGAAGCCACTTCCTAAAGAAAAGGCCTCTTCATTATGAAGCACAAAGAAACAAGCAGTTGAAGTATAGACGGGTAGGTAGTATTTCGGGAACAGCCTTTTGGCTGTTCTATAAGCGTTTACGTGAGAAGAGGTATGTGATAAGCCATTCATGTCAGGCCAGTAGGTAGGAAAATAACAAATAATCAGAAATAAATCTTTAAAGGTCTCTAACTTCAGAGCTAGTTGCCTGCTTCCCTCTCTATTGCTCATTTATTGTTCCAACAACCTTTTATTGAATGCCTGCTCCATGCCAGACACTATTTTACTTATGAAATTCTTAGAACAAATCTATGAACTAAAACACATTATTTAACTTTTATGAAGGAAGGAACTGAGGTTTGAAAATATTATGAATATTGTACAAAATCTACAGTTGGTAAATATCAAAGTCAGGATTCTATCCTTGGTCTTTTTGTTGCAGGAGTCCAGTGTGCTACTGCAACATACCTAAGGCACTCCAGGCCAATCAACAACAAGCCTTTAAATCTGTATCTGTGAAATGTTTCCATCCAGAACCACTAACAGTTCAGTTCACATCATCTGCCACTAGATTATTTTAACATATCTCCTTCCTTCCAATTTCTCCCCACTCCAATTCAATATCTAAATTGCTGCCAAAATTATCTTTATAAAATGCAAATCTGTCCCTGTCTCTCCCTCATATAACACCTCCAAATTATGACTTAGATCATGACTCCTAATTTTCACAGTTAGGCTACAGAGTAATATGGAGCATCCTATATAATCACTTGTGCACATTTACCTTCCCTCCAGACTTAGAGAATAAATTGAAGAACTTTGAATCCAATATTGACTTTCAGGCTGATGTGCCATTATTTAGTCTAGGACAAACAACTCAGTGTATACTTATGTGCAGGCTGTGTTCTAATGATAATTTGTGCCTGCAGTCCTGTACTGATGAGAAAAGTGAGGAAACGTCTACCAGAGGGAACTAAGAGGAGAACGGTGGTGCCGTGAAATCAGTGGACTTGCCATCCTATAACTTCTTTATTTGCCTGCAAAGTCTTTGCCCACACACTAAATCAAGCATTGCCTCCTCTTTGAAATCGATTCTTCTTTAAAGCACAGTTAAGCAGTTTTCTATGGTTTTACATGACAATCCTAGCTCTCTACCTAGCTCTGATTACATTGGATTAGGCAAACGTTTATGTGTCTGTCTTTTCAATTTCAGAAGTCCTTAAGGGTAGGGACCATGCTTTTCTCAATTTTGTATTCTCAGTGCATAATACAGTGTCTGACTTTTTATAGGTAGTCACCATATATGTAATTAATTAGATTCTAATGATCAACCAAATGCTCTTATGATATTCCTAAAGTTTTCAATCTTGCATGATTTTTTTCTTGAGATAACTTAAGTAAATATTTCATATGAGAAAAGGACCACTTCCAAACAAAACAAATATTTATAACTTGAATTTAACATGTCTTAAAATACTAGGGGTTTTTCTATAGTAGTGATGTGTAGAAATTTTAAAAAACCTTGGTGCAACATAATATAAAAACAAAATAAACCAACCAAAAATTGCTTAGTATATTAAGTTCACAATATAACTGTATAAAATTATTTATTTGTATCATTTATGAAGAAGAAAAGCATTTTTCTTGAATTGTTACACATTAGCAGTAACATAATATTGCAAATTATATTCTAAAGTTATATTTTCAACTATGATTTTGGATAAAAATATTATTCGTTATTTACTTAAAAATTTAGGCAGTCTATAAATTTCATCTTTTAGATCTCTTTCTTGAATCTCATGACTTCCTATAACTTTCCATAGCAGTTTCATGAAAAATAATATATAAGAAATAACACCTTTAGAGTTTGTATGTGAGAAAATATTTGCATTTGGTCCTACCATTTAACTGATACCTTAGTTCAGGATTGAATTAAAGATTGGAAATTATTTTCCCCAAGGACTTTCCAGTCATGGCACCAGTATCTTCTAGACTTTCAGGAAGCTCTAATAACTGATGCTGTTCCAGTTCTTGATACTTTGATGGAAACCTTTTTGTTTGAGTTTGGTTTAGGTTTTACCCTCTACAAACTTATCATTTACTACTGTTCCCATTGCTGTGACATTGCAAAGTGATGTGTGTTTTGGTTTGTGCTCTCCCAGAATCAGAAAATAAGACAAGAATTTAAGTGCAAACACCTTGGATGGTTAACACAGGAAACACAAGACAGCGTTTTGGGCGAGGCAAGAGAAAGGAGGAAGTCAGTAAAGGGTTTATCATCAATCCAGTTACCACTGAGGGTAACTGGAGCTAATTTACTGGTGAGTTCTGGAGAAAATTATAGGAAATATCTCAGAGTTATCCTAACCAAGAAGTAAAATGCTGTGTATTTATCCATTAACTGCACATTAGTCATGGTTAAGGGCTGCTTCTGAAAGGTACTGACGCTTCCACCTTGCCCTGTGCACAGACAGATGTCAGGCTTCCATTGCCAGTGATAAAATCCCTCAGTGAGACAGCCACATGTGTTTGCAGTAAGCATTCTTTCATCTGACTCCCTAAAATTTATATCCTTTAGTAATTTTGGAATTTTCCCGATTTTTAAAATAAGGTAATTTTCCCATTTTCTGTTTTGTAACTTTACCATTTGAAGAGCAAGGTTTTTAGATTGTGGAAGTTCATTCTTTCATAGTTTATGCATTTTGCTGAATTAAAAAGTCTTTGTCCAACTTAATGTCACAAAATTTTTCCTAATGTTTATTCTAAAAATTTTGTAGTTGTATTTTTTCAGTTTAAGTCTATAATCTATTTTTAGCTCATTTTAATGTTATATACAAAATTAATTATATATATATTATATGTATAACATACATAATTGTTGTACTTGGTTATAATTGGTAGGGGCTGAGGGGCTTTTTTTTCTGTACATATACTCAGTTGTTCTATCATCCAGTTGAAAAGACTATATTTTATTTATTTAGTTCACTTGGTGTCTTTAAAGAAAATCAATTGACCATATATTGCAGATCTATTCCACTCTCTATTCCATTCTGTTTATCTATGTGTCTATCCATATGCCAAAACCATACTGATTTGATTGTTGTAGCTTTTTTCCAGTTTTATTGAGATATAATTGACCTAGAACATTGTATAATTTAAAGGTGTACAATACACTGATTTGATATATGAATATATTGCAAAATGATTACCACAATAAGTTTAGATAACATTCATCAACTCACATAGTTACAGTTTTTTCTTATAATGAGAACTTTTAAGCTCTACTCTTAGCAACTTTCAAATACACGATACAGTATTGTAAATTATAGTTGCCATGCAATACATCACATTCTCTGAAGGTTTTAATCTTATAACTAGAAGTTTGTGCATTTTGATCACCTTCATCCAATTCTTCCACCTCCCACCCCTCACGTCTGTCAACCACCAATCTGTTCTGTTTTTATGAGTTTGGTTGTTTTAGAGTCCACATATAAGAGAGATCATACAGTATTTGTCTTTCTTTGTTAAACTTACCTCACTTAACATAATGACCTCATGGTCTATCCATGTTGTCACAAATGGTAGGATTTCTTCCTTATGATTGAATAATATTCAATTCTACATATATACAACATTTTCTTTAACCATCCATCATTGAACACTTAGGTTTAAGACTTAGGATGGGACACTTCTATTCTTGAAGCATATTTTCACTAGATGTAGAACTATGGTTTGATAGATTTTTTCCATCACTTTAAAGATGTTGAATAGTACAGTTTGCTATTACTAAAGGAAAATCAGTGAGTCAGAGTGCATCCTACAATATTTGTTTTAGTTCTAGTTTGGCCTTCTCTGCAGATTAACAAGGGGTCTCTTTAGAGATCAAATCCTATATTGAGCTACTATAATTTTTTTTCTTTGATAGGGTGATATCCTTTTATCCTTTATTGGGGGATAGGTCCATAAAAATGATTTATACTTATTCATAGATTCTCAAAGCATTCCACAATTAATGGGAAAAAATAAAATTATTCGGGGTCCATTTCTTTTCTATACTCATAGCCTCAGAATTTTCTGCGTGATGAAGAAATCTCTGTAAATTTCTTTCAGGTGAGCAGGAAACTTAATCCAGACAGACCTAAGGATAGATATATAGACATGACTGCTTGAAAAACGTCAGACCCCTTTTTCCTATGTTCTAGTCATCCTAATGGATTTCTTTTTGAAACATTTCTGCTGACTAGTGTGTCAGTAACAGCTTTTTGGTAAACTAGTTTGTCTATGACATACCATGTCATACCACATTATGTATATCTATGGTATATATGGTATCTCCATGATATGTATGGTATATACATGGCATGTATGACATGTTATGTCACAGAAAAACTAATTTATCAAAAAACTGAGGGAAAAATGTCATAAATAAAATTGTTAAAGCACAGAAATTGCTTACTAAAATTATATTGCCTTTAAAGCAAATGAGTGTGTGATTTATATTTGTGAAATATAGCAAAATCATGTTTTACTTCATGATGATACACAATTTAAAATCATTGTTACTTCTGACTTCCTAATCCTTGGTTAAATAGTTATTTATGTCTCTGTGTTTTGAAAGCGTAAAGCTAAGTCAAAGCACAGACCTAAAAGTATGGTAAACAAAAAGGTAATGGAGAAGTAACGTAGAGATTTCTCTTAATAGCTGTTATATTTATTACATTTTTAAAAAATGAAAACAGGGAAGTAATTAGGCAGGAACATCAAGTGTGCATTTTTTTCCATAGCTTTTTCTGGAAAAAAATTCACTTTAAAAGATAAATTTTGTAAATAGTTTGCAGAAAAAAATAGGAAGACCATGAAACATTTAAATACTCAACTATTATTAATTAATGAATTTCAAAATAGAAGCAATAACTCAGTTATTAATAACTAAGTTATTATTGGCCATATAGTCAAAAATTTAAAAGCTTGGTAATGCTTAGTGCTTGTGAGAATTTGGAGACAGGCATCCTCATATTGCTGTAGAACTTGACGAAACATTTTATAGGATAACTTGGCAATTCCACTGCTATTAATTTACTCAATGTATATAATGCAATTCATATTTATAAACATAATCACAATGTATTTTATTTCTGTTTTCAATAGTAACAAAAATGTCAAAATAATGGGTAGAGGAAAGAATTTGTTATGGTGCTACTACCTACAATGGAAAACAATGCAGCTTAAAAAAATAGAGCCATATCTATATATGCTGATGTGGAAAAATCTTCAATATTAATTTTTAGTAAAAAACAAACATGAGAGAAAAGTAAACAGTATAATAAGCATCTGTGTGTGTGTGTGTGTGTGAGAGAGAGAGAGAGAGACAGAGAGAGAGAGACAGAGAGAGATGGAGAGAGAGAATGTTAGCACATTAAGTTGCAAAAGGGCTCTTTTTCAACTCTGAAAAATGCACACTTAAAAAAATTTTCAACAATTTTCATGTAAGAAGAATGAAATCCGATAAGAGAATAACAGTATAGGGAATATATCTCATTTAAGTCATTGAAAATGTTAACATCAGAGAATAGAAGAAATTTAACAAATAGCAAGATAAATTTTAAGAGCAACAAGCAAATGGGAAATCAAAAGAAATATACAATCTTGAAATTATTTACTAAAATACTGTAAACAATGTAAAAATTTTTAAATAATTTAAAACAGATTTTCAACTGTAGAAACTATTATAAAAATTTACTCACCTCCCCCAAAAAAGCTCAATGAAAGGAAAAAACAGAGTTAAGAGCCAAAAACACCCAAATCTGGCATCTGAAAAACATAGTTTAATAAATACGATAGTCTTCTTGTAAGGCCAATGTGCGTGTGTGTGTGTGTGTGTGTGTGTGTGTGTGTGTGTGTGTATGTGCGTAAGAGAGAGGAGAGAGGGAGGGAGAGAGGGAGGGATGGAAGAAGAGATAATATTAGGAATACACACCAAAATGTCACATAAAGAAATTAATAGTCAAAAGAATATCAAAAATAATTGAATATCACTTGATGGCAATACCAGATTTATGCCCAAACTCGGCCTTTTGAAATTGCACCAACAGTGCCAGTCTCATATACTTCCTTTTGTTACAGATAGTTCCATAGCCCACAAGATTTTAGCCCATCAAATATGGCTTAAAGTGATGCAGTCATCTTGTTACTTGCCAAAATGTCTGAATAACAGCTTACTCATTAGTAAGTTTTCATTAAGTATTAGGTGATGAATTAATGAATATATTAATGGCATTATATTGAATTTAAAGAAACAAAAGCCAAATGTATCTAACTTGTAGGCATAAGAATATTAGGACAAACTTTGATGCAAATATTTGGTCCAGAAATATAGATTTTGAATTCATCAATACAGTGTGAAAGAGTCTTGTGGATAAAACCTGAGCTAACTGCAATTTCTACTTTTGAACAGTATTAGATGCTATTTATATTATATGCATAAGATCAAAATAATCTGAGATGACCATTTAGAGGTTATTTGCTTCTTAAAATCATATTTTTCAAAATTGGTTATGATCAAATACCCACAATATTGATAAAATGTATAGTGCTTCTCACCCAGAATGAAACTATCAAGGAAATGATTATATGAAACAGTACATTTCTTTGAATAGCTTT
Organism: Orcinus orca; assembly: GCF_937001465.1. NCBI lineage: Eukaryota > Metazoa > Chordata > Mammalia > Artiodactyla > Delphinidae > Orcinus > Orcinus orca. Next base: position 80,305,420 of record NC_064565.1, read on the forward strand.
ATTCACATCTGATTATGAGAAGATTTTCTACAGATCCTTTGAGAAATGTCTGAAAGCATTTCACTTGCTTTACCACTCTTCCCTACAGCCTTAGTCCAACCTTAAAATAAAACTGGAGAACATACATCCTGTAATAACATCATGAAAAATCATTCTCTAAAGCTCTTATATATGTTTCTTTAAATTTTTATTGGGGTATAGTTGATATACAATGTTGTGTTAGTTTCAGGTGTACAGCAAACTGAATCTGTTATACAAATACATATATCCACTCTTTTTTATATACTCTTCCCATATAGGCTATTAGAGTATTGAGTAGAGTCCCCTGTGCTATACAGTAGGTCCTTATTACTTATCTATTTTATATATAGTAGTGGGTATGTGTCAATCCCAATCTTCCAGTTTATCTCTGCTCTCCCCTTTACCCCCCGGTAACCATCGGTTATTTTCTACATCTGTAACTCTATTTCATATTGTAGATAAGTTCATTTGTAACCTTTTTTTTAGATTCCATATAAGTGATATCATATGATATTTGTCTTTCTCTGTCTGACTTACTTTAAAACTCTTATACTTGTTAAATGAATGTGCAGCTCTTGAGCCTGCCTGCAAGAAAAACACTGTAAAAATGCATCTGTGGACAAGATGGAAGGGTAAGATAAAGAAAGAACACTTCTCTGTCTACCAATAGATTGTAATGGAAAACAAGTGAGAAGAGGAAAAAGTGATTTTATCTGGAAAAGTGATACAGGTACTATTTTGAACAATGTGAATCACATATTAGTCAAGTACCAAAGAATAAGTTTATTTTTACTATGTTATGATAAAGCAAGATAGAGCTTGATAATATACAATACAGACATATAATAATATATGATAATAACATATAATAGTATGTATTACCACAATTATATTTCCCTTAATCTACACTTTTAGTGTAGTACATTTTAGTACATTTTTATATTATAGAAAGGTATAAAATGTAGGATCTCTGAATATGAATACTTTCTAGTGATTATATTTAAGTCATCCAAATATAGTCATTTTCTTTGGCAAAAACTACTTTTTACATGAAGGGAAAATTGGATGTGCCTGTGTTCCCGTTAAGAATTAGCCACTCATTTGAAAAAACACTATGGTTCATCTCTGTTTTATATTTTTGTTTGTGTAAGGTTGTCTATTTTCTCAAGTGTAGGGATATATATTTGCTTAAATGCAGGAATTTTTTATGGCACTAAAAGCAATGAATGAAAGCACTTTCATTCATTTTTCCTATGATTACAAAAATGCTGTGACATAAAAGAAACACAAACACTCAGTATGTATCCTTTTAAATTGAAATATATACCAAAGAAATAAGAATATTACACAAAATTTATTTCACCACAAAGGTTAACATCCTTATTTGTTTAAAAAAATGAAAAGAGATGGAAGGAGGGACGAGGAGACAGAGAGAGAGAGAGACAGAGACAGACAGAGACACAGAGGATGAGAAAGAAAGAGAGAAAGAAAGTGTTTGGCATTAAACTGAAAACATAGACCAGAAAGAAAGATAAGACTCCAATAATACTAAAAAGACACAGAGAATTGAATCTGCTATAAATGATTTATGCTCCAGGATCATGAGGTTAAAAGGCAAAAGCTTTAATGCTCACCCATGCGAGAATGTCATCACTGGCCTAGATAAAGAATTTGACAGTAATAAGATTTTAAAAGTGGATATTTTCTGGTAGCACTGTCTGCCATAATAAATAGAGGTCATAAAGCTTTGGTCTAAACATATTCAGGGGGGATTAATACTGCAAGCAGATCATTCATCTGAGCTTTGAAAATGTACTTATAAGCCAATTTAATAAATGGATAATGACATAAAGACTATTTGTGAGTCTTAGGGAAACGTATGTCTCTTCTGAGATTTTTTTTATTTCACTATAATTCTTGTAGTGGATAATTTTTTTATTGCAAATTTGAACAAAGCTATGCCTCTTTTAGACTCAAAAATATATAAATCACTTATATTAACCACAAAAACAGAAATGTCACCACCACCACCATTAATTCATACACATCCAAAAAAGTGCTGAGAAAAGTGAACCAAATAATAGAATTGGATTTATTTTTAAAAAGATAATTTGAATTTTAATGAATTGCTCATTTAAAAAATTGATTCATCTAGGGGCTTCCCTGGTGGCGCAGTGGTTGAGAGTCCGCCTGCCGATGCAGGGGACACGGGTTCGTGCCCCAGTCCGGGAAAATCCCACATGCCGCAGAGCGGCTGGGCCTGTGAGCCATGCCGCTGAGCCTGCACGTCCGGAGCCTGTGCTCCACAACGGGAGAGGCCACGGCAGTGAGAGGCCCGCGTACCGGAAAAAAAAAAAAAAAATAGATTCATCTTCTATGAGTTCACCTTTACAGAGATTGTTTATCTATGATATTTGACAAATAATCCCACTCATTTAAGCAACATATCAACTTTAAAGTTTAAATCAATTTGTTTCAAGGGATGTGAGTTAATGATTAAGAAAAATGAATTGAGTTTATCTGGACCACAATGCAAATATCTGACATTCATTTAGTACAGAAACAAAATTAAAGTTTCCCTTTGAGTTCTTTTTTTTTTTAATTTGAATTCTATTTAAATTTTTTATACAGCAGGTTCTTAATTAGTTATCTATTTTATACGTATTAGTATATATATGTCAATCCCAGTCTCCCAATTCATCCCACCACCACCCCACCTCCGCCACTTTCCCCACTTGGTGTCCATATGTTTTTTCTCTACATCTGTGTCTCTCTTTCTGCCTTGCAAACTGGTCCATCTGTACCATTTTTCTAGATCCCACATATATGCGTTAATATACGATATTTGTTCTAGTATTAATGTTCAACTAACAAACTAGCTGTATGTTTATAACTATGCTTTGTTCTCAATTAATTCACAGCATTTAGATGATTTTAATAATTTCCTTGCCTATAAAGATACAGTTGTCCAATACATTAACATATAACATTCTTTAAAAAGATTGTACAGGAAAATTTAAATGCTTTAGAAGCATGTCCTTGTCACTGATTCACAGATGAGCCTATTATTTTATTTCCTTTAGACATTGGTAGGTAGGAGAGATATAGTTCTTAGAACTGATATGTATGTGTGTCTGTGTTTGTGTGTGCTTGCTCATGAAATTATAAGGAATTTGGAATTTGTATGATACAAGAAGAAAATAGTATCACCACTAATAAGATACAAAAATAAATATTACAGTTTTAACACATATGCCATATTCCAAAGAATTCCATATACACAATTTCCCTTTTTAAAATAAAATCATAAATCATCAATATTTTACCTTTTTGGTGGCTGCAAAATGTTATTTATCATTTCACTGTACCCGTATTTAATTAAATACTCTACTATTCTTTCCTCCATTGGATGGTTTTGGGAATTCAACTTGAATAGAGAACATATCTTTGTAACAGGAAGATTTGACATAGTTTTTTAATCTCTCAAATATAGGTGATATATATATATATATATATATTTTTTTAGCAGTACGTGGGCCTCTCACTGTTGTGGCCTCTCCCGTTGAGGAGCACAGGCTCCGGATGCACAGGCCCAGTGGCCATTGCTCACGGGCCCAGCCGCTCTGCGGCATGTGGGATCTTCCCAGACTGGGGCATGAACCCGTGTCCCCTGCATCGGCAGGCGGACTCTCAACCACTGTGCCACCAGGGAAGCCCTAGGTGATATTTTTTGAGAGTCAGATGAAAAACTGATATCCTCCTCTGTAAGACAGATCTGTCTATGAGACTTTATATACTAAAATAAACTAAATCTTCACCACAAGTAATCATTAGGAACCACAACAGTTATTCTATTCACTTCATGTTTACACATTCGTTAAGTACTCACAAGAATCATATGGAGTGACTACAATTATTTACCCAGTTTTATAGACAAGAAAACCGAGGCAACGTTGTTGGTAACTACCAAAGCTAAGCTTAGTAAGCAGTTGAGACAGGATTTCAACCCATCCCACCTAACTCTGGACCCAAACTCTTAATTGCTACCTAATTACAGTGTAATTTCATTTAAAAGCCATGGTATGAAGACATTTTAGTCTTAGAGTGTTCTTGGATATTATTAAAACTGATATTGGTGAGCATACTGCTCCTTAAGGAGCTTTGAAAATGTTGCTTCCTTTCTGCAGTCCCTGGTGTCCAACAATCATTTGAATTTTGTTTCTCTTTGCAGATTATATCCTTCCCTCTCTCTTTAAAATGTTTTAATATTTGTCTTTATTACTGATATTTTGAAATTGTATTAATATAACTGTAGATGTGAGCCCTTTACTCATTTCTGCTCACCATTTGGCAGGTCATTTCCTTAGTCTGGGGGAATTTTCTGTTAGTGATTATTCCACTATCATCTCTCTTGGCTCTCATCCTCTCTGCTCTCCCCTAATGGAACTCCTATCCAAGTTGGAACTTCCCAATCCCCCTCCTTAATACTTAATTTTTTCACAGTATCAGACTTTTACATTCACTTTTCCTTGTGCTAAGTTCCTAGAGAAATCTTTATAATGATTTATTTGAGAAGTCCTTGTAACAACTTTAAGCCTATACACATCTGTTTGTCATTTGCGTAGTTCTTTGTATGTTCATTCAGTTGTTTCAAATAATGATCTTCTGAATTCCCAAGGTCTTAAATTAGTTGATATCCATAAAGAAATATGTCAACTATGTTTTGCCCTAAGTATGTGATATCCTCTTTTAGAATTCTGAAGTTAAGCATTATATTTATTTTAAAGAATTAGGAAGATTACTCTATTACTTCTAATTAATCGTGTCAATGTTTTTAATGATTGTTTGATGACCTTTTTCCATTATGTTGTTTCCCTAATATATTCAATATTTTTTTTTCCTGTTTGAACTTTAGGGTTTTGCTTTTTAAAAAAATTGTTTATTTATTTATCTATTTATTTAATGGAAGTATAGTTTATTTACAATGCTGTGCCAATCTCTGCTGTGCAGCAAAGTGACTCAGTTCTACACATATAGACATTCTTTTTTTAATATTCTTTTCCATTATGGTTTATCATATATTCAATATTTTTGATTGTGCAGTCAGTCACTTTGCAGTTGCAATTTCTTGTTAGACATTGTTGTTTCATTTTTTAGGGAAGCCTGCTTCTGAGAAGAGGTGCAGAAATATCTGTATCGTAATTTTATGCTTCACTATTTATAAAGGTGGGAATGGAGCAGAACCTGCCTTTTTATGTGTTATTATACTGGCTGGTTTTCTGAGGGTAGTGCTCTGTTTATCTTCTGTTTTTTTTCTTTTTCTTTAATTTCACTGACATTTGTGTGTTACTAGTAGAGGTAATTTTTATTGTCGGGAGATCATTCTCCAGAAATCTCTAACTTTCTACAATCTAGGCATCAACAGCCCATTTGCTTTATGACTATCTTTTTAAGAATGTTTGTATAAACAGACATCTCTGGGAAAATGAAGTGACTCCTTCTGGAGGAGGTTTATTTACAGTCTCAAGTATTGGAGATGGAGACATCCTCCTTACCTGTCATATACTAGGGTAATAAAGAAGAAAACTTCTCTCCCTTCCTTAGAGAGATTTGCTTACAACTCAGGGCCTTTCTTTCTCCAGAAAGACAGATGCCCAAATTTGCCAGTAACACTTGTATAAGATAAGGGTCTTATGACTCCTGGGTCCCTCTTCTGTAACATATTTCCACTATATGAGCAGGCAACACTGGTCTCTCTGGGAATTGGGGCTTAGGAAACTAGCACCAATATGTTACTACTTCTGTGAGAAATGAACTATCTAAATTCATTTGAAGTCAGTTTCTTACCAGCTGAATCTTTGGAAGTGTGGCAAACCAAAGTAATAGCTGCCACCGTGTTAATGCCTGAGAGCTGCTTAACCCCTTTATTTTGTAAAATCTCCATCCCCACTTGGGTATTTCAGGTGTTTCCTCATGACTGGATTCAGGTTATACATTTTTGGTAGGAATGCGATATAAGTAATATTGTGTCATTCTCAGCACCAAAACAAGAAGCATGTGAAGTTAGTTGGTACTATCATTGGTGATGTTAATTTTGATCACTTAAGATGGTATTTGACAGGTTTACCACTCTGAGGTTATTGTTTTTTTAAATTGTAATTAATATGTGGGGAGAAGTTTTGATTGTATGTAAATATTCTGTTCCTTACTAGTTTTATATCCATCAATGATTCTTTACTGGATTAATTATTACTATGATGACAGGAAAATGGTGATTTTCTATTCTTGTAATTCCTTTTATATGAATGAGTGGGCATCCTGCTGTAAGGAAGAGCTTTTACTTTTTATGTATGTATGTATTATCAATAGGGCCTTATGGATCCTCATTTTATTCAGTGATGTATAGACTGTTGCTGTCGTTATTTTAATATCCTAAATTTGGCCAGTGGTGGTCTCTAGGGCTCTTTTTGCTTGTTCTTTTCTTACTATTTTGTTTTTGTTTTGTTTTAGCACTTAATTTATGGAAAATGAATTTTTAAGCTTTGTCTCAGCCCTACAATTACTTCCCCAAGGTGTTCTAGATCCTTTAAATGGAAAATAATACTTAGAAATCAATATATGGGTGCTGGGTTTGCTCATTGCTACTGACATATTATTGCCTATAGGCATTTCAGGTGGCAGAGACACTGCATAAGTTCGAGATAAATTACAGGATATTCTGAGATTTGTTTCAAAACAATGCAACTGAAAAGAGGGAGAACAAAATGAGTCATAATCATTGAAGGTAGTTGATGAATAACTGGGGTTCATTACACTATTTTATTTTTGTAAATGAAAAATTCCTTAATAGCACAAATCAACAAAAACCCAAACTCAAAAAACAAAAACAAAATTTCTAGTACTAATGGTCTTTCCATATGAAAAGCGATTCAAATGGATATGTAATTATTTGGCATTCAGTCACAATACCTAAAGTAAAAATAATTAATAAAAAAATAGCAAATTCCACGGTAATTGTAAACAATTTCATTTCATGTAATTAATTTACTTTCTTATTTCCAAATTTTATTTCTAACTCCTGAAATTCCTCTAAGTGAGTCACCACTAATTACATTAAATTGTATATATTTAATGCTTTGGATTTTTCTTTTGTGTACAGTTTAAATAGGTGTTTAAATTCTGGATCCTATATAAAACTTTGTAAACTAATCACATAGCTATATTCTTCTCCATCTGCATTTGGGACCTGTCTCCCACCACCAAGTAACTACTTTTCTTCATCATTACATGCTTTTTTACTTCTGTGATATCTAGGATACAAACATGGCCCCTATTCTCAAGTGTCTCAGGTGCCCTCAAGGCATTATTCTCTGTTTCGTCTCAATGTCTCCCTGTCTTATGGATTATATAATGGCTCGCATCTAACAAACATTTCCTACAGGGAAAAAAAGACCCTATTCTCATAACTCTTTCTATATTTTTAATACCAGGAAAGCACTCTAATTAGCTCAGTCTTTGTCAAATGTCCAAATTTGTTGTTGGATGTCAGGAAACTATGCTTGGCCATCCCCTCTAGAACCAAATGATTCTAAGTGACCTAAGAAAAAAAAAATTGTATGTCCTAGGAAAAGATGATAGAAAAAATTACTGTGTATATAAGAAAAAAATTGATGCCTGCTGTCTTATTCTTTTCAATCAGCAATATGTTGTGGATCAATTTATATGCTTAACTTATCTCTATAAAACCTCTGTTTTATAAAAAGCATTATGAATTCATTATATTTTATTTAATTCTATTCCCCTTTAATGGACATTTTGTTCCTAAATTCTATAATCACTTTCAGTAAAAATATCACTGGGTATTTAAAATTAAGAATTATAAATTCTAGAATTTTTCAGTTAATTTAAGATAGAGTTTTCAGTCATTTTCATCATCATATTAAATGACGATTACTGGAAAATTATTACAATTATATAACAGATTAGTTAATAAACACATATTAATGTAGTTATTCTTAATGCAGTCATATAAAAAGAAAATAAACATTTATTGAACTAAGAGTCCCTTTGTTGAATACCTTTTCCTTATAAATAATATACTAATAAATCTATAAAAGAAAAGATTATTGGGTTATGACTGAGATACATTTGCAAAGTAATAGCAGAAGCCTACTTGCAGTTAGCTGGAGTGTGCTCCAATACATAGCTTCTTCCTGAAACACAGTACACAAACATTACCTTTGTTGTCTAATGGAGAAAAATGTAAAAATCACTGAGAAAAAGAACACCATACGAACTGATGAGGATGGAAAATTAGTAATGCTACAACTACAGAAAATGTTGGTTTTAGGGTCTTTTAGGCTTTAGAGAATATGGTAATTTCTATCATAATTCTGATATCTGTCCTGTTAAATATATTTATACTGTCCTTTTAAATATATTTTTTCCATTGGTTTGTTGGAGGGCAAGACTCCCCTGCATCTGATTTCTTATTTTCCCCCCAAATTAAATTAAACACAAATATTATGTAGTATTTTAACTAACATCAAAATGCAGTTAGTACCTGTGTACATATATCATAAGCTCAGTTCTGATTTAAATAAGATTTCTTTTCCTTTTTTCCATTTTTTTCTTTTTTAAATAATGTTTCTGTGTATGTATTGTTTTAAGTACTGAAAATGTAAAACATGTTAGAAGATATCTTCTCATTTTATCAAAAATGTTTCTTCTTTGGCTATATTTTTTTGTGTATTACCACATGGCTGTCCATTACTTTATGCCTCAGTTCATAAAGAATCATTCTGCCTTTGAAACCACATCTTGATAAGAAAGAATCATCTAGTCATGGCATATTCCTAAGCATCTGGTTTGGGAAAATAGAACACATAGTCTAAGCATCTCTACACATCTGTATGAAACACAGTGGAGCTAGTTTCATTTGTTTGTTTCCTTTATACAGTTTAGAAAATGAAAGCTGATGCATTTGAGGCTTACAATAATGATAGCAAATATTCCAAAGGCTTTCATATGCAAAATATTTTAATTGCCAAAGACTTGGAATAAATCTTGGCTCACTTGCATTGAAATTTCTCTTCTTGGGACTTTTGCTTCATTTTTCACAATTTGTATTATTAGTACTTTGTCAAATTTTGCATAAGATTTCTTTCTCTTGATCCCCTGAACAGTAGACAAAAAAAACTCTGGCTCACACTGAAACTGAATTTCATAATTAAGGTTCAGGCTATAGTAATGTTTTTAGAAATTTTACATACTAACTGATAAATCAGCAAATCAACTCTATTCCATTTTGAAGCATTAGGCTTCTGAAACTCTTAAGAAATTGTGATGGTGATATAAAACCTCAAGAGATGTAAGATTTAACTGAAACATTTCTCTCAGAAAAAATATTATTATGATAGCATCAGTTGCTATGAACTCAAATGCTGGTGATTTCTAGTATTTGTGTTCTCCTTCTACTTAAGAGAGTTGAAATAGATCAGCTTTTTCAGTCTCATTTACAATTCAGTGAGGTCATGAGACCTATTTCTGGCCAGTATAAGGTAATCGGAAATAATGTCTATAATAAAAAGGCCCAGCTCATTAAAAAAATCATATCTGATTCTGTCTCTATCTTTTCCCATCTCCCAGCAGTTGAGGCAGAGGTACCAGCAGGGGATTCTCAGGCTCCATGGGATGACAATGCCACAAGAGGAAAGGCACCATAGTCCCTGAGATTCCTTGCATATTACTAAGTAAAAAATAAATACATATATTAAATTTCACTTTGATTTTGGGGTTTGATAGCAATTATCCTATTCTGACTGCCTCTTCAGGACTACCTTGGCTATTTTTGGTCCTTTAAATCTCCATAAAATTTTTTTGGAATCAGCTAGTGAATTGTCACATACACATGCACACGTGTATACACACACACAAAACACCTTCTAGGATTGGAATTGCAATTGTCTTGAATCTATTTATAGGTTAATTTTAGGACAATTTACAGCCCCACAATGTTAGTACTTCTCACCCAAGGCCATCACATATCCCTTTATTAAGTTCTAGTTATTTTTTCAATATTGCAGTATAGTTTTCTATGTAGATGTACTTTTTTTGTTTGATATATTCCTAGGTATTTGATCATTTTGGTATTTCTAAATTATGTTTTTTTTGAAATTTCTCTGTTTTATTGTTCATTGCTAGTGTATAGAAAAAACAATATTATTTTTAATTTTTTGAGGCATAACATACAGAAAAGTTCACTGATCTTAAATGTACAGCTTGTTGAAATGTTGCATATGTACACAGTAATGTAACCAACAGAGATCAAGATAAAGAACTTTTCCAGAAGCCAGTAAGCTCTTTTATGTACCTTCCCAGTAAGTAACCATGAGATAACCCCTATTCTAACTTCTACCACCTTAGATTATGTACGTATATTTTAAATTTCGATAAAGGGAATCATATACTATGTACTCTTTCTGTTTCTGGCTTCTTGTGCTCAATATAAAGTTTGTGGTTTATCCATATTGTCGCATATAACAATAGTTTATCCAATTTCGTTGCTGTATATGATTACGTGAATATACTTCAATTTACTTATATATTCTCATGTTAATGAACATTTGGATCATTTCCAATTTTTGTCAATTAGGGGAAAAAACACTATTAACATATCTCTATGAATTCTGGTTCAAGATGGCGACATAGGGTGAACCCGAACTAACCTCTTCCCACGGACACACCAAATCTACAGTTACATATGGAAAAGTTCCTCTGAAAAAATCTAAAAACTGGTGAAGTAACCTCTTTACATCTGGCAAATGAGAGAGAAACCACACAGAAGCCATAGAAATAACTGAGACACGATCTCATTGTAAACTCCACCCCCAGTGCAGCAACCCATAATCGGGAGGAAACTCACAAACCCAGAGCTTTCCCCTAAGGAGTTAAGGGTTTATACCCCACACTGGGGACCCCAACTTTTAAGAGCAGCACCTGAGAGATGAGCCCCCAGAGCATCTGGCTTTGAAGACCAATGAGATTCACATCCATGAGAATTGCAGGGCTGTGTTGAACTGAGAAATGACTCTTAAAAGGCTCGTGCTCTTGGACTCCGCAGCCCAAAGGCCCACTGCAGAAACAGCCCTTTGAAAAGCATCCAGACTTTATGTGAAAAAAATTCACTTGCTAATTTTAACGTGTTGGTCTGAGGGGAAAGGGCCTGCTGGGATACTCTCCAGGGACAAAGGCTCAGAAGCCATCTTCCTGCTCTCTCTCCCCCGTTGTTAAAGCTGGTAGATGCCATCTTTTTTTCTCCTTCTTTCCTAGTAGGTGCCATCTTTATGCTCTAGCCACAGGCACCATCTTTTACACTTGCCCTCTGTCTTGCTAAAGCCTGCAGATGCCATCTTTTTAAAAATTGTTTTCCTTTTCTCTTTTCCCTATTTTCTTTACTTTTTCTTTTCTTTTTTCAGGCAGTGCCATCTTTGCACTCCCCCTTTGCTATGCTTGAGAGTGAGAGTTTTTCCCAGAGGGGAGCTTGTACACGTATCTCGTACCACAGTGTTTACATCTGGTGACCCAGTTTTTGCAGCTTCCACCCAGGGGATGCTTCTTGATTGCTCATTTATAATGACCCTCAGCATCTCTTCATAGGTCTCTGATACCTAAAAACCTACATGCCTCTCATTGGGCCCTGTCTCCCAAGTCTGACACTTGAACCTGAATATAGAGGAGGTATTGCTATGGTCAATGAAACATAGAGCGCTACGTTCTTCTCAGTTGGGTCAACACTCTGTGAAAAACCTCTTATTTGGACACATCTTAAATTAAGCACTATAAAAATAGCTACAATTTATTGAGAGTTTGCTGTATACCTGACATTTAGCTAAGCCTTGTAATACATTATCTTATTTAATACTCACAATAATTGTATTAGGTACAATTATGTGATATGCTATATATGATGAAATTATGGCCCCAAAATAGTTCTATAACATGCTCAAAGTCATGCAAAACAGAAATGGGGGAGACAAGTCTAAATTCCCTTTTGATTCAGAACCTGCACTCTCAGGCATGACATTGCTTCTCTCACAGAACTGACTGTATATCAACATTTGAGCTATTCTTCCCTAACATGCTGCTCAGTTTCTCATCCTAGTAGTCTTGTTAGGATACCCAACCATTCTCTTAGACATCCTAAGATATATAAGAATCCCAATAGTTAGCAGAATGTAAGCTCAAAAAATGTAAATTATAATTTTCACAAAATTTAGATATGCCCCTAAAGAATTGGAAATATTCCATGTTGTCAGCAAATTGGGGCTCATGGTTGAAGGATATTTCAAAAGAGCCAATTACATTCAGTGAATTTTGGTGATAAATGATTTAACACATCAGGTTTGGCAGGTTAAAAATATTATTTTTTCTAGAATTTTAGATACTCCAAAAACTCCATGTGAGCAGAACACATTTAATTAAAACAAAACATTTCAACTCAATAGCTAAACATAATGAAGAATTACAAACCATGTTATTTCTTTCCTCTTGAATCAATTTTTTAAATGGTAATATTACATGACTAAAACCTAATTTTATGTATCTACATATTTTCCAAAATAAAGAAAAACAAAAATATGGAGAAATGCCATATATAACACAATGTACAAATGCCAAGTAATATATGTACAGTCACATTTATATTATTTAGGTAATGGGATTGAATCCAACCACAATATTTTGTACCATGCTCTTTAAAAGCATTTTTATTGTGAAATATGACAGAGAAAATTGCATAAAATAGAAATCATTGTGAGGTGAGTTCCCTGTAATTCTCAAATAATTTAAAAAAATAATGTATTTCAGAAGCCTTCATATGACTTCCTGATCATAACTTCCTCTAACCTTTGTAGTCACTAACCTTTGAGGAATTTACTTCCTTATTTTTCCTGTTTTATTAGTATCCAAACAAAGTTTGGATTTTGTTTAAATGTAATCACATTTAAATGTAATCAGTGCATATACTCTGTTGTGTCTTTCAACAGTATGTCCTTTAGATTCTTATTAGCTTTTTGCTTACTTATACAATTCTTTCATTTTCATGACTGTACAGTTTTCCACAACATCAATATATCATGATTTGTTCATATACTCTATAATTATTTGTGTTGTTTCCAGCTTTGATGTGTTACAAACAATGTTATCATAATCCTTGTGCATGTTTATGAATAAGCTTCCGTTCTTATGGAATATATACCCAAGCATGGGATTGTTGAGTTACAGGTTATGTTTGATTTTTACTTTACTAGATACTGCCCATCCTTTTCCCAATGTATTCAATAGTTCCTACAATTACATATTGGCATTACACAGGAATTCCAGTTGCTCCATATTCTCCCAACATTTGTTCAGATTTTATAATTTCTTCAAATGTGCTGGATGTGTGATGCTATCTAACTGTGGTTTTAATTAGCATTTGCCTGATTCCTAACAAGATTGAACATATGTTCATCTTTATCAGGCATTTGGGGTTTTTTTTGTTGTTGTGAAGTCACGTTTTATATTATTTATCAATATCTCTATTTATCTTTTATTATTTACTGGTGAGTATTTTTTGTACATTCTAGATACAAAGTATTTGCCTAGTATGTTCATTTTAAAATCTTTTCCCACTCTGTGACTTGTCTTTATACTTTGTGTAGTCTCAGGAGGAAAGGAAACTAGGAGTTGCATTACAAATAAGTCACTTTTGTGAAGTAATGATTATTTCTTTAAAAAAAACTAAAATATAAAGAAAAGTATTAAAAGAATCAACTACATAAAAGTAAGAACTTCTGTCCATATAAAATTTGAAAGATGAAAGAAGGAAGTAAGCGAAAAGAAAGAAAGAAATAAAGGAGGGAAAGAAGGAGGAAGGGGTAGAGGAGAGGAGGGGAAGGAAAGGGAAGGGGAGGAAGGAAAGAAAGAAAAAAGAACAAAGCCATAAGTAGGGAGAAGGTATTATAAAGCATATACCTGATAAAATAAATACAGATAGATGATAGACAGTGTTAAAAGTCAATAATAGAAAATAAAAACAAAGATAGACAAAACACATGACTAAGAATATTTAGAGAAGAAGAGACACAAATGATTTATAAATGTGAATTGAACTTTTAGCCTTCATATATATGTTATAAGAAATACTGAAAAGAGCACAATGTCACTGGCTTCTTTTCCTTGCCTGTTACCCTTTTGTCCCAATACCCAGCCATATGAAGATAAGAGGAGCCAAACATTAATTAATCAATTAATATAAAAACAGAAAGAAAAGGAAGTGAAAAGTCTCCAAAATATTAGAAGATAGGTTTTATCACTTTGTGTTTTCTCTGTCAAAATACTGCAAAGGGAAGGTGAAACTTTCCTATATCATAACAGAAGTCCAAAAAGCCAGAATTCATCCAGAGGAAGTCAACAGATTCTTGGTGAGTTAGTAGTACCATAGTTATCCATAGAGTGAGATAGTAGGTTCCCAGTTGGTATGATTTAGTGACTCCTGAAAGTAAGACTACAAAACGCTGGTAATTGCAGCAATACTCTGCAGATCTCAACAGACTAGTATTAGAAACCAGGGGGCTGCAGACTCAATTGTGACAACATGTAAGATAAGCCATGAGCTTTCAAGAATTACTTGGAGGGTACTCTGTAGGGTGTTTTGAGTTTCAGCATCACTAAATGGGTACCAAAACCAGAATAATTAGGAGCCTCATCTTTATTGCCAAGCTGATGAAGCCTAGTGGACCAGCACTTTGGTATCCCACCAAGGATTGTTGAGAGGAGGGTGCATCTGCACTATAGACCAATCACAACTGGGAAAAAACCAGGAATGCATCCTCATTCAGATAATTAGATTAGCTGAATTGTGCTGTATCATACAGATGGACACTCACACAGGTTGTGCCAATCTTCATAATATAAACCAAAGAAAAAGGAAAGATGGTAACACTACTGTATTTTCTTACTGGTATTGGGGTTTCTAAGGGTAGGATATAGACAAGGGAAAATAATTCTAAATAATGTATGATAAATAGATGATAGATAAATAGATACATAGATAGATATTCCCTTCTCCAGAATGTAGAGTATAATTCTTTCCCTTTGACTATGGGGTTGACTTAGTGACTCATTTCCAAAAAATACTGTATGGAAAATTAAAATTAGTAATTTTAGAGTTAAGAAACTTAGCAGACAACAACTTAACCGAGTTAGTTAATCAGGTTAATATCATCAGTGATAGGTGATGTTGATATCATATGCTCCATGATATAATGCCATGAGAAAGGCACTTCATTTCTGTAATATTCTTTCCAAAAACTCATGACCTTAGTCAAATCATGATAAAACATCAGAGAAACCTAAATTTAAGGACATTCTTTAAAATACCTGACCAGTATATGTCAAAGCTGTCAAGGTCATCAAAAACAAGGAAACCCTGAGAAACTATCTCAGATTAGAGTATGGAGAGATGCTGAGCAAATGCAATGTGGTAACCTGGACTGGATGTTGGAACAGAAAAAGAACATTAGTAGAAAAACTGGTGGAATCTGAATAGAATCTGTAGTTTGATTAGTAGTATTGTACCAATGCTAATTTCTTAATTTTGGCAAATATACTATGGTTATGAAAGATATTAACATTGGGGAAGTTGAGTGAAGGTATACAGCAACTCTCTGTACTATCTTTGCAAGTGTTCTATAAATCTAAAATTATCTCACAGGTAGCATTTTATTTAAATTTTCTTTTTAAAACTAACTAATATAATGAAACAGGTGATGAAGTAAGTTCTATAGACCATAACTGAAGTCACCACAGACAAAAATCTGTTGGAGTTTTCAGAACGCATTATATTAGCACTTGGGAGAGAAAGTTTTTGAGTTTTGGTTAATATATGGCTCAGAGGAGATAGAAAATGATATTAAATTCTCTAAGGCCCTATATTAAGATCATCTATGATTACAACGTAGCTTATCCTCAGTGCCTGTGTCTGATAACATAACATCACTTAAATAGGTTCTGTTCAACCTGATAGCTTTTGAATACATGTCATAGTTAAGAAAGAAAAAAATCTTCCATGTTAATGAAGTTATTGTATAAGATTGAGCAGAAAAGGATAAATAACTAAATCTTCTGCAATGGGTTCAACTGTAGCAAGGGACAGCAAGGGCTACATAGATTGCAATGGTACCAAAGAAGTTCAGAGTTCATGTGTTACCATGGAGATAGCCCCAATTCTCATCTTAGCAAGGTTAACTATAGAGGAAAAGTAGATGGATGGTCAGCCAAGAGTTGGAACCCAGTTAGAAGTCTTTTAATTGTTTGCTTTGACCCTGGTTCAGGAATTCAAGGACAGAATTATACCACTTGAAGTCTTCTGAAATAGGGATTGTCCTGGGGCCTCCCCAGGATGAAGATCTCATAGGAAAGAATAAAAACATAGACATGTTTTAGGAATCAGCATGTACAATTTTGCTTCCAGCATAAGTGAAGTGAGCATAAGCCAGTCAGATATAACCACCTGGTATTTTGAGGAAAATCATGGCATCAGTCAAGAAACACTGGCAAGATGACCAGAGCAACATTGCAGCCATGACATCAAAGAGTAATAAACACAAAGTAATCACTGACCTGCCAAACCCAGATGTGCTCCTGAAGCAAAGTTCAACACATCATGAAGCCGGAACACTCACAATAGTTACTAGTTGCAAAAGATAACAGCAAGAAAAAACAGCCTCTAGTGATTTGATGCTAAGAATTGCCTCAGAGGACACCAGAAAGTAGGAGAGTTGTGAGCTACATGGTGGTTTTTTTGTTTGTTTTTTTGCGGTAAGCGGGCCTCTCACTGTTGTGGCCTCTCCCGTTGCGGAGCACAGGCTCCGGACGCGCAGGCTCAGCAGCCATGGCTCACGGGCCCAGCTGCTCAGCGGCACGTGGGATCTTCCCGGACCGGGGCATGAACCCGTGTCCCCTGCATCGGCAGGCGGACTCTCAACCACTGTGCCAGCAGGGAAGCCCCTGATTAGACTTTTTAATACTCTTTTGATACAGAGATTCTTACCCTTGCCAGCTGCATCTGCTTGTGGGAATAGAACTTACTCTCCATACTGAAACTTGATAAAATAATGTTCTGTTCAACATCATATGGAACATTAGGCAATATCAATTTCCATTGCCTGACTCAGTATCACCAATTTCCACAGAAGCTTGCTGCCTTTCTCACCCCTAAATTAGAACAATGCCAAATTAAAATAACCTTGTTTCTTCACACTTGTGATTGGTATTGCTGACCCCTTGTTCAGAAGTTCAGTTCTGCAGTGCTAAAACCTAACTCTAGTCATTCTAGATTTCTCTTCATGTGCCTCACTAGCAAACCCATTTAGGTTGAACAGGAAATCACTGCACGGTTTATACTTTCTGATACGGATATCATCAAAGAACTTCAAATGTTTTCTTTATTTGATTGCGTATTTTTTTTTCTTCTTCATGTTTTTCTTTGTTGGATCTATTGTATATGTGCCATCTAAAATACTTTTCAGAAGTAGGTGATGTATAAAAAATGAGATAAATAAAATAGAGATAAAATTTGTTAAAGAGAGCAAATTTATAATAGCAGAATCTGGACTAGAATACATTTTGTTCTTGTCAGTCTCAGTTCTCTTTTCATTGTACTACATTGGTTCTTAAACCTTTAAGAATTTTTATCATTAAAATAGTATCTTGTGATAGTCATTCTATGGAAAAAATACCATTTTAATTATTTTTAAACATATCCAGAGGCGCAGAATTCTAAGATGGTCCCTAGGATTCTGCACCTGGTGTGCACTTCCTGTAGCATTCCCTCTTCTTGAGTGCAAGTATGACCTGTGAATATGACAGATGGTTTCTCCTGTGATTAAGTTATCCTATATGACAAAGATGAGGGATTTTAAAGATGTAATTAACATCCCAAATCATTTGATTTTGTGTTAATCAAAAGGAAGATTACTCTGTGTGGGCCTGACTTAATCTGGTGAAAGTCCTTAAAATAGGACTTTCCAAAGTCCTATTCCAAAGACAGAGATTCTCCTGCTGGCTTTGATATAAGTGTGATGTTGTGAGAGTGACAGTAAAAGGCCTGGTGCTAAGAAATTTTGGGGTCCTGTAGGATCAGAAAGCATCCTGCAGTCATCCAGAAAGCAGAGACTTTATTGCCACAGTGACGAAAAACTGATTTCTGCCAACAACCTGAATAAACTTGGAAGACTTCTTCCAGCCTAAACCCTAATTGATATCCTAAGCAAGAAACTGAGATAATATGCACCTGGACTCACTCATGACCCACAGTAACTGTGAGATAATAAATATATAATGTTTTAAGCTACCAAGTCTGCAATAATTTGTTATATAATATTATGAAACTAATACAGTACCTCTTTGAAAATATCCTATACATATTTCAGTTATATCATAGAACCCATTGAAGATTCTTTGCAGAGCTAGAAGTATATCATCCTTAAACACTTTTTTAACATTTTAAAAGCTTCTGTAATTGTCACTGATTTTATAATATTTACATTTCTCCCTATTTCAAATTGGTTTTATTATGTCATATCTCTTATAGTTTGTTGGTAATTCAGATTTGAATAATACTTCCTACCAGTCTATTCATTATTGGTCTTGTGCTATTCTCAAAAACAGTGAAGGATCTGGAATTTTAGCTTACTTGTAAGCTAAGTTGCTAGCCTGCCATGATTTCATAGATTCTGGCAGAAAGCAGAGACTCTGGGGCAAGAGACAATGGATTTTATTATTTATAGCACAGCAGCAAGCATGAGTTTCATGTTTGCATCACTTACCCTCAACTCTCAAGTGTCCTATGTATGTTGCTCACAGAATGAGTCTGTGTCATAGCTGAGGAACTCTGATCTTTAGTTGGGCTGCTAGAAACCTGCCAGTCTTTTCCCAGTGAAAGACATTACATTTGTTATTTTTGAAAACATTATCTGTTTTTTGCTTCTGAAGTAGACACTTTCTCTGTCTTCCAAAGCTTTTTGTTCTACAAACATTCTTGGAAGGACATTCCTGAACAAAACCTGAAATACCTCTTCTCAGAAGACATACAGAAATGTGAGAGATATGGAGAATTTTCTCTCATCAGCTACTAAGTTCTGTACTTGCCTTCTTAAAAAATTTTACTTTACAAGAAAATTTAGATTTTTAGTTACTTTAGTGAAGCATTTATAATTTTTGCCTATATTCTGCTGCTTTTTGAAATGCAACTCAATAGTTTTAATATACTAAATTGACATTAAGATGCATCCATTTATATTTTCAGGTAATATTCTCTTTACATTCCAACCCTGGCTCACAGAGAATAGCATGTTCCCTCACTATTCCTTCTCTCCTTTTCATCTGTTTAACCTGAAGATCAGCTGAGTAAGTGGATAAAAAATCTGCTCTACAGGGCTGGCCAAACCCAGAAGCTAAATCTGAGTAACAAGTTCTAGATTCAAGCTATGGAGAGAATGTACCTCAATGTAATAAAGGCCATATATGACAAGCCCACAGCTAACATCATACTCAATGGTAAAAAGCTAAAAGCATTTTCTCTAAGATCAGAAACAAGACAAAGATGCCCACTCTCACCACTTTTACTTAACATAGTATTGGAAGTCCTAGCCACAGGAATCAGACAAGCAAAAGAAATTTAAAAATCCAAATTGGAAAGGAAGAAGTAAAACTGCCACTGTTTGCAAATGACATGATACTATACATAGAAAATCCTAAAGACACCACTGAAAAACTACTAGAACTCATCAATGAATTCAGTAAAGTTTCAGGATACAAAATTAATATACAGAAAGCTGTTGCATTTCTATACACTAACAACAAATCAGAAAGAGAAATTAAGAAAGCAATCCAATTTACAGTTGCATCAAAAAGAATAAAATACATAGGAATAAATCTAACCAAGGAAGTAAAACACCTGTACTTAAAAAATTATAAGACACTGATGAAAGAAATTGAAGAAGACACCAACAAATGGAAAGATATACCATGTTCATGGATTGGAAAAATTAATATTGTTGAAATAAACATATTTAACAAGGCAATCTACAGATTCAATGCAATAGCTATAAAAAAACCAATGACATTTTTGAACTAGAACAAATAATTCTAAATTTTGTATATAAACACACACACACACACACACACACACACACACAAAATCCAAAGCAATCTTGAGAAAGAAGAGCAAAACCATAGGTATCATGTGCCCTGATTTCAAACTATGCTACAGAGCTACAGTAATCAAAACAGTATGGTACTGGCACAAAAACAGACATATAGATCAATGGAACATAATAGACAGCCCAGAAATGAACCTATGCTTATATGGTCAATTAGTCTACAACAAAGAAGGCAAGAATATACAATGGGGAAAAGACAGCTCTTCAATAAATTGTGTTGGGAAAGCTGGACAAATACATGCAAAAGAATCAAACTGGACTACTTTTTAACATCATATACAAAAATAAACTCAAAGGGGATTAAAAACTTAAATGTAAGACCTGAAACCATAAAACTCCTATAAGAAAACATAGCAGTATGTTCTTTGATATTGGTCTCAGCAATATTTTTTTTGGACATGTCTTCTAAGGCAAGGGAAACAAAAACAAAAATAAACAAATGGGACTATATCAAAGTAAAAAGATTTGCACAGCAAAGGAAACTATCAAAAAAAAAGAAAAGGTCTCATACTGAATTCAGAGAAGATATTTGCAAAGCATATATTGGATAAGGTGTTAATATCAAAAATATACAAAGAACTCAGCCTATCCACCAGAGGGTAGAGAGCAGAAGCAAGAAGAACTACAATCCTGCAGCCTGTGGAATGAAAACCACATTCACAGAAAGAAAGACAAGATGAAAAAGGCAGAGGACTATGTATCAGATGAAGAAACAACATAAAACCAGAGAAAAACAACTAAATGAAGTAGAGAAAGGCAATCTTCGAGAAAAAGAATTCAGAATAATGATAGTGAAGATGATCCAGGACCTCGGAAAAAGAATGGAGGCAAAGATCGAGAAGATGCAAGAATGTTTAACAAAGAACTAAAAGAATCAAAGGACAAACAAACAGAGATGAATGATACAATAACTGAAATGAAAAATACACTAGAATGGGGGCTTCTCTGGTGGCGCAGTGGTTGAGAATCTGCCTGCTAATGCAGGGGACACGGGTTCGAGCCCTGGTCTGGGAGGATCTCATATGCCGGGGAGCAACTAGGCCCATAAGCCACAACTACTGAGTCTGCGTGTCTGGAGCCTATGCTCCGCCTCAAGAGGTGCTGCGATAGTGAGAGGCCTGCGCGCCGCAATGAAGAGTGGCCCCCACTCACCACAACTAGAGAAAGCCCTCACACAGAAACGAAGACCCAACACAACAAAAATAAATAAATTAATTAATAAACTCCAACCCTCAACATCTTAAAAACAAACAAACAAAAACACTAGAAGGAATCAATAGCAGAATAACTGAGGCAGAAGAATGGATAAGTGACCTGGAAGACAGAATGGTAGACTTCACTGACATGAAACAGAATAAACAAAAAAGAATGAAAAGAAATCAAAACAGGGGCTTCCTTGGTGACTAAGTGGTTAAGAATCCACCTGCCAATGCAGGGGACACAGGTTCGAATGCTGGTCTGGGAAGATCCCACACGTGCGGAGCAACTAGGCCCATGTGCCACAACTACTGAGCCTATGTGCCACAAATACTGAAACCCGTGTGCCTAGAGCCTGTGCTCCTCAACAAGAGGAGCCATCACAAAGAGAAGCCTGCACACCGCAACAAAGAGCAGCCTCCACTCGCCACAACTAGAGAAAGCCCACGTGCAGTGATGAAGATCCAATGCAACCAAAAATAAATAAATTTATATTTTAAAAAAAGAAATGAAGACAGCCTACGAGAACTCTGGGACAAATTAAATTCACCAACATTCGCATTATAGGGGTCCCAGAAGAAGAGAGAGAGAAAGGACCCAAGAAGATATTTGAAGAGACTATAGTTGAAAACTTCCCTCACGTGGGATAGGAAATAGCTACCCAAATTCAGGAAGTGCAGAGAGTCCCAGGCAGGATAAACCCAAGGAGAAACACACCAAGACACACAGTAATCAAACTGACAAGAATTAAAGACAAAGAAAAATTATTAAAAGAAACAAGGGAAAATAACATACAAGGGAACTCCCATAAGGTTAACAGCTGATTTCTCAACAGAAACTCCACAAGCCAGAAGGGAGTGGCACGATATATTTAAAGTGATAAAAGGGAAGAACCTGCAACTTAGATTACTCTACCCAGCAAGGAGCTCATTCAGATTCAATGGAGAAATCAAAAACTTTACAGAGAAGCAAAAGCTAACAGAATTCAACACTACCAAGCCAGCTCTACAACAAATGCTAAAGGAACTTCTCTAAGCAGGAAACACAAGAGATGAAAAGGACCTACAAAAACATCACCAAAACAATTCAGAAAATGGTAATAGGAACATACATATTGATAATTACCTTAAATATGAATGAATTAAATGCTCCAACCAGAAGACAAAGGCTCACTGAATAGGTACAAAAGCAAGACCCATATACATGCTGTCTACAAGAGACCCACTTCAGACCTAGGGACACATACAGACTGAAAGTGAGGGGATGGAAAAAGATATTCCATGCAAATGGAAATCACAAGAAAGATGGAGTAATCAAGAATAGGGCTTCCCTGGTGGCGCAGTGGTTGAGAGTCCACTTGCCAGTGCAGGGGATGTGGGTTTGTGCCCCGGTCCGGGAAGATCCCACGTGCCGTGGAGCGGCTGGGCCCATGGGCCACGGCCACTGGGCCTGCACGTCCGGAGCCTCTGCTCCACAGCGGGAGAGGCCACAGCAGTGAGAGGCCGCATACAGCAAAAAAAATATCAAGAATGTTACAAGAGACAAGGAAGGACACCAAATAATGACCAAGGGATGAATCCAAGAAGAAGATATAACAATTATAAATATTTATGCACCCAACATAGGAGCACCTCAATACATAAGGCAACTACTAACAGCTCTAAAAGAGGATATCGACAGTAACACAATGATAATGGGGGACATTAACACCTCACTTACAACAACGGACAGATCATCCAGACAGAAAATTAATAAGGAAACACAAGTTTTAAATGACACAATAGACCAGATAGATTTAATTGATATTTATAGGACATTCCATCTGAAAACCGCAGATTACACTTTCTTCTCAAGTACACATGGAACATTCTCCAGGATAGATCACATCTTGGGTCACAAATCAAGTCTTGGTAATTTTAAGAAAACTGAAATCATATCAAGCATCTTTTCTGACCACAACACTATGAGATTAGAAATCAGTTACAGGGGATAAAAAGTAAAAAATACAAACACATGGAGGCTAAACCATACGTTACTAAATAAGCAAGAGATCACTGAAGAAATCAAAGAGGAAATCAAAAAATACCTACAGACAAATGACAATGCAAACACAAGATCCAAAACCTATGGGATGCAGTAAAAGCAGTTCTAAGAGGGACATTTATAGCAATACAATCCTACCTCAAGAAACAAGAAAAATCTCAAGTAAACAATCTAATCTTACACCTAAAGGAACTAGAGAAAGAAGAAGAATCAAAACCCAATGTTAGTAGAAGGAAAGAAATCATAAAGATCAGATCAGAAATAAATGATATAGAAACAAAGAAAACAATAGCAAAGATCAATAAAACTAAAAGCTTGTTCTTTGAGAAGATAAACAAAATTGATAAATCTTTAGCCAGACTCACCATGTAAAGGAGGGAGAGGACTCAAATCAATAAAATTAGAAACGAAAAGGGAGAAGTTACAATGGACACTGCAGAAAAACAAAGCATCCTAAGAGACTACTACAAGCAACTCTATGCCAATAAAGTGGACAACCTAGAAGAAATGAATAAGTTCTTAGAAAGGTATAACCTTCCAAGACTGAACCAGGCAGGAAGCAATAGAAAATATGACCAGACCAATCACAAGTAATGAAATTGAAACTGGATTAAAAATCTTCCAACAAACAAAAGTCCAGGACCACATGGCTGCACAGGTGAATTCTATCAAACATTTAGAGACGAGCTAACACCCATCCTTCTCAAACTCTTCCCAAAAACTGCAGAGGGAGGAACACTCCCAAACTCATTCTATGAGGCCACCATCACCCTGATACCAAAACCAGACAAAGATAGTACAAAAAAAAAATTACAGGCCAATATCATTGATGAATATAGATGTAAAAATCCTCAACAAAATACTAGCATCAGAATCCAACAACACATTAAAAGGATCATACAACATGATCTAGTGGGATTTATCCCTGGGATGCAAGGCTTCTTCAATAAAAAAAAATAATAATAAAAAAATAAAATAAAATATACAAAGAACTCATACAATACAACATCACAAAAATAAATATCTCGATTGAAAAAGGGGCAGAATACCTGAATAGACATTTTTCCAAAGAAAACATACAGATGGCCAAAGGGCACAGGAAAAGATGGTCAACATCACTAATCATGAGGAAAATGCAAACCCAAACCACAAGGAAATATCACCTCACACCCTTCAGAATGGGGGCGGACTAGAATAACAAATGTTATTTTGTTATTTAAAAGAACTAGAATTTCTTTAAATTCTAATAAATAAATATTATTTATTTGTTATTTAAAAGAACTAGAATAACAAATGTTGGTGAGTATTTGGAGAAAAGGGAAACACTGTGCACAGTTGGTAGAAATGTAAACTGATGCAGCCACTATGAAAAACAGTATGAAGATTCCTCAAAAAAATTAAAAATAGAACTACCATATCATCCAGCAATTTCATTTCTGGGTATTTTTCCAGTATTTTTCCAAAGAAAACAAAAAGTCTAATTAGAAAAGATATATGCACATATTTTCAATCTTTAAAAAGTTTTCATGTAAAACTTTTGTTTCAGAAGCAATCTGTATTTGTCATTCTGTAAATATTGTTATTTAAAAACAAAACTGCATTTTTTACAACAGCCAAGACATGGAAAAAACCTAAGTATCTATCAATAGATAAATGGATAAAGAAAATGTGATATATATATACACACACACACACACACACACACACACACACACACACAATGGGATATTAACCAGTGATAAAAAAGGAGATCCTTCTGTTTGCAACAACGTGGATATAACTTGAAAGCATTATGCTAAGTGAAATAAGTCAGTGAGAGGACAAATACTGTATGATCTCACTTACATGTGGAGTCCAACAAAACAAAACAACAACAAAGCTAAACTCATAGGTAGAACAGATTGGTAGTTGCCAGAGGCAGGGGATTGGGGGTGGGTGAAATGGGTGAAGGGGGTCAAACCTCCAGTTATAAAATAAATTAAGTCCTGGAGATATAATATACAGCATGGTTACTTATAATAATTATGTATGCTATAGTTGAAAGTTGCTAAGAGAGTAGACCTTAAAAGTTCTCATAACAAAGAAAAAAGTTATAACTACTTGTGATGATATGTTGACTAGACTTATTGTGGTGATTATTTTGTTTTATATATAAATATATATATATATATAATCATTATATTGTACACCTGAAACTAATATTATAATACTATGTATCAGTTATATCTTAATAAACTGAATAAACAAATACTATTATATCACTATATGGTCTCTAGAAAAAAATATATGAGCCTTATCTTCAACAATACTAATTTTACTTTATTCACAGTACTTGACATCTTCCAATATAGTTAACATATTTTGATTAGTCTTATTGTTTTTCTTTTTTTTCTGTTACTTTTAGTAGAATGTAAGGTGTATGAGAGTGTGCCTCTTTGTCTATTCACTGCCATATCGTCACCACTGAGAAAAGTGCCCATAAATATGTGTGAAGTAAATAAAAAGCCCAATTTTTTTTTTACTAAATTAGGTTATAGTTTTTAAAAATTCACGGTATCATAGTTAACTTATTGTTCTTTTCTTTTTTCCAAAAGTCCTTATAATTTGTACCTTCTTCTCAAGGTAATCATTTCTCCAATGAGAAAATAATAACTAAGAGTGGATTTTCTATGTGTGTTTTGAATTGAGTTCTCCTAGAGATATAAAGCTTACCCCAAGTGAAATGTTTTAATTCAATTAAATTAATAAAAGAATTTGGGAAGGTGAGATTTTACTGATGTTCTATTAGTTATGGATGGGAGATGGTTAATTATTTAAGCCATTCATAAGGTCAGGCACATGAGCACCTCTAACATTTTAATTACCTTGTCAATATTTTCCACATTTTTAAAAGGAATCCCCTTTTTTAATATATCTTCAATTTTTTTCCTCTTAATTCTTGGGCAAATTTAATGCCATCATATTAGAAAGTTCTCTTTAAAATAAACACAATTCAAATGTCAAAAGAAAGCTTTCTGCTGTTTTTAAATTGTTAAATTTTTGTGTAATGAGAAGGCTGTACAAAGAATAGCTTCTTATATAATAATTTGTATATTCAGCATCTCTGTAGAAGCAAGAAAACCAAACAAAAACCAGACAACTAAAAGGAAAAAAGGGACTTCCCTGGTGGTCCAGTGGCTAAGACTCTACACTCCCAATGCAGGGGGCCCAGGTTCGATCCCTGGTCAGGGAACTAGATCCCACATGCCACATCTAAGAGTTTACATGCTGCAACTAAGAGTTCACATGTCACAACTAAGAGTTCTCATGCCACAACTAAAAGATCCCGCATGCCGCAACAAAGATCTCACGTGCTACAACTAAGACCGAGGCAGCCAAATAAATAAAAAAATAAATAAATTTTTCTTTTTTTTAAAGGAAAAGAAACAATATGAGCCAATAACAAATGATAATTTGACTTTCATTAAAATTTAGTTTCAAGAAACCTTCCACTTTCATTTCTGCTTTAAATAATGAGTGTTATGCCAAATTCAATTAAATCATGACATTAATTTGTGGAGTTGGACAAATTCAACTAGAAAATTTTACAATTCCGCAAACACATAATAAATAAACCTCTCAACATTGTAGAGAAAGTTGTCATATATTTACTATATCTGTTACTGTCTGAAATAAACTAACTTTTTATATCTTACAAAGTAATTATCTAGACAGAAAAATATACAATAGTGATTTTTCTTTCTAAAATTTTCAATAACTTGAGAAGGACCAGAATTCATGACACAAAAATACTAAATGAATCATACATTAATATTAATGCAGTCCTCTGGGAAGGGATGAAGTTAATAAAAGGCTTGCAAAACTTTTCTCCTAGCTTAATTTCAAATAAAAAAGTATTTAGAAGACTGTTTCTGTAATGCATACAAAATAGAAATGAAAAGATGAATTTTGTATTTTGTCTTTTTTCTCACAAGTCAGGTGTTCATTTTTGCTGAAATAAACAATCACTTGAAAATTAATTTTATCGTTTTAATTCAGTGAATTGTGAATTCTACACTTCCTTGATTTCATCCAATAAGAAATTAGAAAGATTACCTGCACCACAAATTTTATTGAACTTAAGAAAAAGATAAGATTTGAAATAATTCAGAGATCATATCTACCCATATCCCACTGGATTAAGAAGGAATTGAAATGTGGATTCATGGTCTTTTAAATCACTAATATGAAACATTAGCAGAACTAACTTTAAATCCATAACCAGGATTGTGTTAAATGGGTGATATATTTCCATCCCAAAACATTCATCCAATAGCATATTAACCAAATCAAATTTGTTTAAAATGCATATTTTATATCTAGGATTTAGAATACTTATGCAGAACCAGCCAGATGAAAGGTGGTAACCAGAAAAAGAAAAGGAGATTAAGTGAAGACAAGACAATCATCTAATCCAGCAAATTATTTTTATAGAGGAGCAAAGCAAGACCTGGAGATTAAATGGTTCATACTTATCTTCATTAGACCCAATCTAGGACTCTGAATTCTCAATAAAGTCTTGAATTTTAAAAAAAAAATTCTAATACACGAAATAAGAATTTAACACAAATATCTGAGATATAAGTGCTTAAAACTATATTATCTCTTCCCAGTGGTGTGCAGAAGCCCCCTTGTCCTGCCTTACAGGAGCTGATTTTAAAATTTTCAGAAATCTTGCAAGAGTTTTTAAATATAGCCATTGTTTAAAATTAAATTATCTAAATTTACAATTAAGTGGTATTAAAATAAAAATAATAATTACTTAAAACTCATTACTCCCTAATTATTTTATTACATTTTTGCTATCATCTATGGTCTTGACATTATTATATCTTTTAAATCTTGTGGTGGAACGATTGTATAATGGTGTGCTATGGCGCATCTCTTTCAACTCTGTATTCATTGGCATCACGTTGGTAGCTGAAAATTGGCCATGATGAGAGGATTTTTTCATGGAAATAAAAAGACACTCTAAATCAGGGCTTGATTTATTATTTTATTGATTGTCTAGACTTAAAAAAATGATTGAGAAAATGTTAATATTATAGGTTAAACTTAAAAGTGTGCCATCTCTATGGTTGTTGTATTATGAATTATATAAAAAAATTGAGGAAATATCCTTCCATATTTCAAGAATTCTTGACAGGTTCAGCAAATAAATCGCTCGTTTCATTAACAAACAAGGAAAGTTCTGACATGCATCTTCATCATCTCACTTTCATCTATCTATCACCCTCCTTAAAATGAGAATCAAGCAACGAATCTTTATACAAAACAAACTTCAAAGACCCTAAAATCATTTTAATTTTATAAGACATATTATTTTTGTTTTGTTTTGTTTCATTTCCTTCAGTAAAGACACACACAAAAAAGAGCCTGTATCTCTGTTACTCTGTGTCCTCTAGGTTACAGCCCTTCACCGATCTTCTGGGTGTTTGCCTTATTTCCCCTATCATCTTCCTTTCACTTCTCTTTCCACTGCTTCAGATTTTTTCCTCATTATCACCATAATTTACTGTCAAAACCATGGATATAATTGTGTAAATCCTCCCATCTCCCCTTGAGAGATGTCCCTTATTAAGATGTCCTTATTGACTTAATAAAGATGTCCCTTATTAAGTCAAAAAAAGGAAATAAAACTAACAAAAAGCAACTCTAACAATTTAACATGACATACTACACTGGGGTTGGCAAACTTTTCCTGTAAGAACATTGTAGGTTCTACAAGCCATACACTTTAATGTCACAACGACTCTACTCTGCTGATGTAATATGAAAGCAGTCATAGACAATACATAGAAGTATGAGTGTGGCTGTGTTAAACTCCAATTTTATTTATGAAAACAAGCCGTGGGCCAGATTTGCCCTAGAGTCAAAATCCGTTGTCCCCAGTACTAGACCTTTGTAACCTGGTCCCAACATATTAACCAGATTTATCTCCTATCAATTCTATCTGAGCATCCTAAGTACAAGAAATAATCAAATGCCAGTTAGCTCCTAAATCTATCACATACTTTTCCATTTTATTGCTCTATGCTATTTCCTTTGTTTTATTCATCTCTGCACCTGCACCCATTCTTCTCAAGGATAAGAGAAGGAAAACTGCATGAAAGTGCTGTATATGTTTCTGTCTTGAAATCTTACTTAACAGCTGAATCATTTTTTAGGGAAAGTAATTAAGGAAGAGAAATAAGTAGGAGTCAAGGGAAAATAATAACATATGTTTGGAATATGTTAATTCTTTTAGAAATCTTTTAATCAGGTTTAGATGTCCAGAAGAAGTTAGATGACTCAGAAATCAAAGGAACTATCTTCAGTATTATCATAATGTAAATGCTAAAAAGCCATAGGATACTCCAACATGTAAAGAACTTAGAAGTTATCAATTCTATTTTTACTACAAGAAAAGCTGGACAAACTGAAAATTAACTACTATTCTTGGACACATCAGGTTTCTGAGGTCACAAGGCTAACAACCACCCCAATATCTGGAGACACAGGTTTTCAATGGGCTGAATTGTGTTCCCCACCCC
This sequence comes from Orcinus orca, assembly GCF_937001465.1. Lineage (NCBI taxonomy): Eukaryota > Metazoa > Chordata > Mammalia > Artiodactyla > Delphinidae > Orcinus > Orcinus orca. Next base: position 80,335,520 of record NC_064565.1, read on the forward strand.
CACAAAATATGTGTTGAAGTCTTAACTCCCAGTACCTCACAATGTGGCCTTATTTGAAAATAGCACCTTTACAGAGTTAATCAAGTTAAAATAAAATCATTAGAGTGGACCCTAATCCAAGAAAGTAATGTAGAGTGATAAAGTGAGACACTGAAAGCTAGAATAATATTTAAAAGAATCTGAAAAATGAATTATTGGTTAAAATCATGACTGACAAAACACACCATCTAAATAAAATTCATTCCTATTCTAAGAAAGCAGGTCAATCCTAAAAATCTAGAGAAACCTCTGAACAATCTAAAGTGTTTCACCTAGTTTTTGAGTTGCAGTTTAAAGTAATTTTAAAAAGATTTATAGAAAATATTTGGTTATTACTGAGTAAGAAGTCAGAATTTGAAGTCCTTGTGTATTATACCAATTGCTTCAGATTTCTCACTGAAACTAATCTTTGTGTTATGTTCTAAAGTCATACTACCATCTTGGTCCTGGAGGATAATGTATTTGTGAGAGTGACAGCTTACAGAAGTGGTACACTAAAGCAAGGTTGAATTTTTGGAAATTTGAGTTGTAGATGATTTTATATATATTATTGCTTAGTTGGAGAGTTGCAGTTTACTCATATCCCAGAATACTGACAACTGTATAGAGGCATTATCAAATGTTATCCAACTGAAGAACATCATATGTAGACTCATTTATTTGTCTTTGGAAATAAAGAATTGTCACATGATCTGTAACGGTTAGAAAAATATAAATATTTTAACAATCAATTTGACTTTAATCCAGCTAATAACAGGGATTTTAAGGAAAACAACTAAATAAAAATTAGATGTTCCCTTGAGAAATGAATCAAAGGAGGGAAAAGAAGTAACAGAATTTATCACACAGTAGGGACTCAGTAAATTTTTCTGACTGGTGTGAAAATATGATAAAAGGACTTACTTGATATATACTATTGACAGAACTGAAATGAAGTAATAAATAATTTAAACCAGGTATTTTTATGTAGTGTGGATTATGAGCCAAATGGACTGGGATCAGTTCAAGAAAACCTAACATTTTTGTGCCAGGTGAAATGCACTGGGCCTTGAAGCATTCTGGCAAATATCAGATTGAAAATGAATCATCCATTTTCAGGTGCAGTGGGTCTAGATTTGGTCAACCTATCATAATAAAGGACCTTCAGCCAGAGGAACTCTCAAAGAGTGGTTCAAGATCTTCAAGGTTTATGAATGGTTCCACAGATGCATTATAAGTTTGTGATCTGATACATTATGTGAATCATACTAGGAAAAAAAAAAAAAGAAGATACATCTTGAACATTGGGTTACCAGAGGGAAGGATGGGGGGTGGGAGGGATAGACTGGCAGTTTGGGATTGACATGTACACTCTGCTATATTTAAAATAGATAACTAACAAGGACATACTGTACAGCACAGGGAACTCTGCTCAATACTCTGTAATAGCCTAAATCAGAAAAGAATTTGAAAAAGAATAGATTCATGTATATGTATAACTGAATCACTTTGCTGTATACCTGAAACTAATACAACATTGTAAATCAACTACATCTCAATATAAAATAAAACAAACAAACAACAACAACAAAAAACTTAGTATAGGGCTTCCCTGGTGGCACAGTAGTTGAGAATCTGCCTGCCAATGCAGGTGACACGGGTTCGAGCCCTGGTCTGGGAAGATCCCACATGCCGCGGAGCAACTGGGCCCGTAAGCCACAACTACTGAGCCTGAGCGTCTAGAGCCTGTGCTCCGCAACAAGAGAGGCCACGATAGTGAGAGGCCCGCGCACCGCGATAAAGAGTGGCCCCCGCTTGCCGCAACTAGAGAAAGCCCTCGCACAGAAACAAAGACCCAACACAGCCAAAAAAATAAAATAAATAAATAATAATAAAAAAACAAAAACAGTATAAAAAAATAAGGTACATCTCATTAAAAGTAACTAGACACTTGGAACCTTCTTAAATACTTTGAGAGTTTTAAGTAAAAGAGACCACCACTGCTCTAGGACATTTCTGGACTTTTGGGCATCGTTGTCTGAACATCTTTTTCTAGCAGAAAACAAAAGGAGTAAACATTATGCTGTTTTTTTTAATCACATGAGTGAAATCCAAGCAAAAAAGAAAATCTATCTGTAAGGAGCTATGAATATGTAAGTGGCAATGAATAATACTGAATTCTTACACTTCAGAGCTATAAACCCATAAGAGGTAGCTTAGATCTCAAGATTACAGTGGGTGCTATGTTCATATGGTAAGATGTTAGAATAAGTTGATTTAATCACATCTGTTTAATGTAATTTGAAAACCTTTTTGAAACAATTTCAAAAATAAGGACTAATGTCAGGGTTTGAAGTTGAATTGGGACGACCTTGCACAGCTGTACTGATAAGATTAGTGCTAACACCAGCCTGCTCAAAATTTATACACATACCCAGGTTTTTATGAAAATTAATTTCTGAAGTTGCTGTGTTTATCAACTTTCTGGCCCAAGGTCAACTGAGGACCCAACTTAGTTCTTAAAGCATGAAGTGCTAATTATGCTTTTTCCCCAACTTTAATAAAGGTGAAAAATATTGGCAGTTACTAACAGTTTTACAAAATTTGATCTGTCTTTATGAAGATTTACATATTTTGGAGTATTCGGCTAAAACTTTACACTGTTAAATGTTTATACTCCTATTGTGAGTTTGAAGGCATGATACTTAGGGAAAACTTTTGAATAAAATTATGTATTACTATAAATGATGCTAGGGTAAATAAGCTGCATGATTTTAACAACTGTTTATAATTATCTCCTACTTTAATGAATGCAATTCTAATAGTGTCATTAATTATAAAATAAGTAAAAATATTGATGCTACCATAAAAATGCAGTTTCAGATTTTTATGTTTTAACTACTTGCAGACCAATAGTTGGAGGTGACACAGAGAAAGCATTTCTACTCTGCTCTCTATATTAGTTTCCTAGGGCTACCATAACAAAGTACCACAAACTGGGTGGCTGAAACAACAGAACTGTATCTCCCGGTTCTGGAGGCTAGCAGTCTGAAATCAAGATGTCAGCAGGACCATGTTCTCTCTGAAACCTGTAGGACAAGCCTGCCTCGCTTCTTTCTAGCTTCTGGTGGTTTACCAGCAGTCTTTAGCATTTCTTGGATTACTGAGGCATCACTCCAGTTCACTCTTTTCTCATGGTTTGTTCCCTGTTTCTCTGTTTCCACACGGTACTCTGTTGAGAATAGCAATAGTCATGTCAAATTAAGGTCCCACCCCACTCCATCCCACCTATAACTTCATCTTAACTACACCTGCAACAATCCTATTTCCAAATAAGGTTACATTCTGAGGTGCTGGGGGCTAGTGCTTCAATATAAATTTTGGGGTGGTACACAATTCAACCCGTAACGTCCTCCCCTTGTAACAAGAGGAAAGAAATAAAAAGAGATACAGACAGACAGAAAGAGTGAGAAAGGGAAGGAGAAAGGGAGGGAGAAGAAAGGAAAAGAGACCTTCACAATTCAAACCACAAGTGACAAGTTTTAGTCATCATATAGAGTGATATCTGGTCTGAGTCCAGGGAGGATAGATGGATGGATGGATAGGTAAGTAGATAGATAGATAGGCAGATAGAGAGACCTACATTAGTAAAACCAGAATTCCCTTATTTTGAAAGATATTCCTTGGGTAAATGAGAAGGACACAATCTGAGTATCACTAAGCCCATCTTTATACTAAAGATGAGCTGATCAACTGAATAAAAATCATTGTAAATATGCTGTCTGGCAGCAACCAGTCAGGAGAAATGCAAGGCAAGGTAAAAGAAATGAAAAGAATAATCACCAAACAACCATGGAAATATTTCACCACACACTGGATTTTACTGCTAGTTGGGCCGACCTCCTGCTCATATTTAAGAGGAGAAAACAGATCAGTGAAAGAAGACATGACTCCAGCCCAAAAGGCACTGTGTATATAATAATAATGTTTTCTGAAACACTGTATGAAAAAAGCAATAAAGGTTCCTCCCCTGAGCCACACTCTGACCCCACAGAAATTTTTATAACTGGACTGATTTAAGACAACTTCTGTAAAAAAATCAGTACTTATAAAAAGATGATTTTGTGTGATAGTACAAAATTAGTTGAAGAAAACTTAATATCATCAATCATTGCTTCATGACAATAAAAAGAACCATGTGCTTCTTTATGGGTCCAATGAAATTAAAGAAACCTGATCTTTTTAAATAAAATATTGAAGATGAGGTAGGGTAGATATTGAGATAACAAAAGCACAGTATGATAGATACTGTACGTACCAAGCAATAATCTAAATTTATTGTTCAACCCTATGATGTAGTTAAATCTGAATCCACAGATGAGAAAACCAATAAACAGAGAATGTAAATAACTTGTTCAGGTCAAACATCCAGCAAGTAAGAGATCTAGGATTCAAACTTGGGCAGTCTAAATAAGGTGGATGTGAAATGTTAACGTAATTTGCATTTCCTGATTCCTCATGAGGTTGAGAATCTTCATTAAGTTTATTGGCCTGACAGGTTTCCTTTTCTGTAAAATGCCTGTTCATGTACTTTGTCCATTGTTTTGATTGGGTTGCTTGCTTTTTATCAATTAATTTTTCTAACTATGTTCTAAGTACTCACTGTTTTGTTAGTTAAATATGTTGCACACATCTCCCAGTCTGTAGCTTGCCTTTTCATTTTGGTTGAAGAGAGGATTTGTTTGTTTTTGTGTTAATGTAGTAAAATGTATTTGTCTTTTCCAAAACAAAAAACAAACAAAAAAAAACTTGGGCAAGTCTAGCTCCACAGTCCATCGTCTGTACCATCGTGTCATACTGTCTTTATTGATACCAAAATCAACTTCACCTCATTCAAGAAAGAAATGGAATGCAAAAAATAAAGTTAATAAAGAATTAAACATTACTTTAAAAGCAGAATTATTTTTTTCATCTAATTAACCAGAATTGGCCTCTCCATACCTTCCTGAACCAATCACTGGTGAGAAGGATAAATTAATCATCTTGGGTGGAAAGAATATTTTAAGAGTGTAGGCCACAATATTTCCTAGTAATTCATTTTTTAATATATAATCCATTTCAAATTGGAGCAGTAAATAGTTAACATTAAAGGAGCTTAAATTTGTAGAGCAACATATACAGCAGCCTAAGAGGGAACACGAAGGCAGAATACAGAGGATCACCAAGAGAGCTATAACATTAGATAAAGGTCAAGGAGAGCCACAGCTCCACAGCAGGATTCTTCTATGTATATATTCCTAATTCGACAGTGACCAAATATCTCTCCATTAATTATTTTTATCATCTTTTAAAAATCCAAATTTGAAGGAGCAAACTGAGATACAAATAGATAATAGAGTGGGTGGAATGTAACCTGACTTCCACAAGTAATAATTTATCAGTGGTCAGAGTGGGGAGAAAATAAATTTGGGGCACTCTGGACAGCATGTTGTCTTAACTGAGTTCTATGTCTGTCTGTGTTACAGATGTTAAAATGATACTAAAATATAGAGAATAAAATGTAGCATTCGTGGAGAAATATTTCTAAAACAATGTAGAATCATTACTCCTTATTTTGGAAAATACAAACATTTCAATGTTTCCTTCTACTGTTCCCTTTACTTACTCTTTTTTTTAATTAAAGTATAATTGATTTACAATATTACATTAGTTTCAGGTTACAGCACAGTGATTCGATATTTCTATACAATACGAAATGATGATCACAATAAATTTATTTACCATCTGTCACCACACGAAGTTATTACTATATTATTGGCTATATTCCCCATGCTGTACGTTACATCCTGTGACATTTATTTTATAACTGGAAGTTTGTACCTCTTAATCCCGTTCACCTATTTCACCCATTTCACCTACCCCCTCCCCTAGGAACCACCAGTTTCTTCTCTATATCTACGAGTCTAATTCTGTTATGTTTGTTTGTTTTGTTTTTTTAGATTCCACATATAAGTGAAATCATATGGTATTTGTCTATCTCTGATTTATTTCACATAGCATAATGGCCTCAAGGTCCACCCATGTTGTTGCAAAGGGAAAGATTTCATTCTTTTTTGGCTGAGTTATATTCAATTGTGTGTGTGTGTGTGTGTGTGTGTGTGTGTGTGTGTGTGTGTGTGTGTGTATACCATATCTTCTTTATCCATTCATCTATCAATCTACACTTAGGTTGCTTCTGTATCTTGGCTATTGTAAATAATGAGGAAATGAACATAAGAGTACAAATATCTTTTTGAATTACCGTTTTCATTTGCTTTGAATAAATAACCAGAAGTGGAATTGCTGGATCTCATGGTAGTTCTATTTTTAATTTTTTGAGAAACCTTTTTACTGCTTTCCATAGTGGCTGCACCAATTTACATTCCTACCAACAGTGCATGAGGGTTCCCTTTTCTCCACATCCCTGCCAACACTTGTTATTTCTTGTCCTTTTGATGATAGCCATTCTGACAGATGTGAGGTGATATCTCAGTGTGGTTTTGGTTTGCATTTTCCTGATGATTAGTGTTGCTGAGCATGTTTTAATGTGCCTGTTGGCCATCTATATCTTCCTTGGAAAAATATCTGTGCAGGTCTTTGGCATACTTTTATTCAGATTGCTTGTGTTTTTTGATATTGAACTGTGTGGGTTCTTTATATAATTCAGATATTAACCCTTTATTGGATATATCATTTGCAAATAACTTCTCCCATTCAGTAGACTGCCTTTTTGTTTTGTTGAGAGTTTATTTCACTGTGCAAAAGCTTTTAAGTTTGATGTTGTCCTATTTGTTTATTTTTGCTTTTGTTGCCCTTTCCTTAGGAGACACATCCAAAAAAAAATATCGCTAAGATGGATGTCAAAGAGCATATTGCCTACGTCTTCTTCTAGTAATTTTATGATTTCAGGTCTTACAAATGTAAGACCTTACAAATGTAAGTCTTTCATCCATTTTGAGTTTATTTTTGTATATAATATGAGAACGTGGTCCAGTTTCCCTCTTACGTATTCTTATCTAAGCTTCTGAATATGAACCAAACTGCATTGATACAGACTTTCTTGTTATAAAATTATTTGATAAAGCATAACTAGAATGAACTAATTTACATTAGTATTTATCATATGTCAATTATCAACCTATTTTTAACATATTATCTACACATGAATATGCTGCTAAGACCTTTATAGAAGAGTTACATTATTTTGTACCCAATTACTTCTCTCAGACACTGGGCTCTGTGTGTGTTCCCAGACTCTTTACAGACAGTGAATCTGTCCAAATGCACATAGGAAGATGTCTATAGCATGTAAAACATAAAAGTATATTGACTATAATTCTATAAAAATTACAAGTAATACATTCAAAGGTACACAATTTTTCATAGAGGACAGTCCATAAATATTATATACATTTATTGAATGGGCAATTACTCGAAAGAAGTAAGGAAATCCTGTTATCAGTCAGTTCAGGAGACAGAATTAACATTAGTAACAGAAGAGAAAATCTCACATAGAGAATAGTTAACTAGGTAAAAAGTTGTTAACAAGGCAGCATAAAAAGCAAGAAGGACACATTAAAATACCACAGAGGTAGAGATTTATGAACACAGTTACCAGGAATGTAGCTACCAAACCTAGGAATATGTATTTGCTTTCCATCACTGTATAACAAACTACCACTAATTTAGTGGCTTAAAAACACACACACACTTTCATTATTTCATGATTTCTGTCAGTCAGGAGTCAAGACATGACTTGTAAGTCCTCTGCTCAGGTCTCACAAAATTGCAATCAAGGTGTTGGGAGGATGGCCTTCCCAATTGGAACTCTTCAAGTACATTCAGATGGTTGACAGAGTTAGTTTCTCGCAGCTGTATAACTGAGGGCCTTGGGTCATAGAGGCCACCCCTCTCTATAGGAATTTTGCTACATGGTTGTTTGCTTCTTCTAGACTAGCAGGAGAGCAACTTTTAAGCACGTTCACCTGAATAAGAGCTACCCAGGAGATTTTCCTTTTGATTAACTGAAAATAAACTGATTTTGGACCTTAGAAACTTAGAAGCTTGGAGGAGTGGCTCCATGGAGATGAAACTCAGACCCTAAAGTGGGAATGCCAGCTGCCTGGTTCTGGTATCTCAGAAAGAAACATGATGAGGCTTTTCTGCAAGTTTCGGAAAATCTGTAAACAAAATTCAGCTGCTGCTTGGGGAAGCAGCTAACTCTGGTGCGGGTGAAGAAAAATTTTGAGGTAACACATAAAGGAGAAATAGGTAGCCCGAAGGAAGCAAAGAGAAAGGAATACATGCCTTCTTCTTCCTCCAGCCTTGCCAGAGCCTATAGAGCCAGCTGGTATAGTATAGAATGCCTCACATGACAAAGTCTAGAAGGATGGGATTGGAGCTGAGAGATGACAGCTTATTAACTGACAGTCTACTCTTTTTGGCTTCTCTGCACCCATAGATCTCCTTCTACACATATTTGAACTTCCATAAAACACCAAAAACAACTCTTGTTTCTACTTAGCAAGATGCAGCTGATCTTCTTCATGCAAATAAGGACATTCATATTCTCTCCTTAAAATAAGGGTTTCTGGTAACTATATTCAAATCTTGCAATAAACCATAATGGAAAAGAATATGAAAAAGAATATATATATATACATATATATATATAAATGAATCACTTTGCTGTACACCAGAAACTAACACAACAATGTAAATCAACTATGGTTCAATTTAAAAAAATGAGGGATGCAAACTTCCAACACTTACTGGATCCATCTCTGGAAGACAGTCATATTGTTCACTTCTAGTTTATATTAACTACTCCTCACATTCAGCTGCAGTCCAAAGAGAATATCCTGTTACCTGAAGACTAAATTGTATTGTTAACCTTCAACAAAATATATTTAAGGGGAAAATGGAAAAAGAAGAAAGAAAACTAATATATACAATATACATATACGCATACATACACACACACATACATACACACGAAGCAAGAAATAAATTATATATAGCTATAGCAGTCCTCAATTCTGTAGCTGGTTGTGCAGCCATAGTTAATAACTTCCTTTTCCATTGTCCATTCCATATTTTCTTTGTCTTCAGGCAAGACTTCAGCTCTTCAAAATTCTTTATTTGATGAACTGGGAATAATTAATGTATTACCTCTCAGATAATCCATTCATCCATCTTTGCCCTGATTTGTTATACTGGAGCTGGACCCTGTAAACATTTCTTCCTTGCCAGTTGGCACAGTGTTAAGCTCATAAGCTTAATCTGTAGTGGGTGCAAGAGGAACACTGCAGGGTGAAGGGCTTTCTCTTCCTAGTTCCAGACACTCTCTCTTGCTTGCTCCTGTGACTCATGGCATCCACGGTCTTTTGAAACATCCTATGATTCTCTCCTCCCAGCAAGTGTCTGTGGAGACTCTGAAAGTGGTTCCTCAGTGAGTCCTGCTGGTATTCTCGATGGCTTCCTGTTGAGTTGTACAGGCACAATAATGGGATACTTTTCTCTGGAGTTTTGGCAGGACCTCTGAGGCAGCTTCCCAACAAAGTCTCAGGAAAATTCTAGTGGCTAGTTTCTAGTAAATTCTCTCTCCACCCCAACAGGAAGTTTCCCCTTTGCCAAGCTCAGCGTACATGACCTCAATGAATTTATCCATCGTCCACTAGATCACAGCCACACTTTTTCTAATGAGGTCTGAATCTTAGACTTAGCAGGGCTCTCTTGCAAATTTGTTTCTTCCTTTGGTACTCTGCCTGTCTTTGAGGTAGTGGCTGCTCACTATATCTGCGATTTCTGCATTCTTTGGTGTTCTCTTAGCCCCTTAGCAGTTAATCCCTATTGGGGATTACTAGTTAATACATTCTTTATGTTAGTTTTTTCCTATTCAAATTCCTGTGTTCTTCCTGTTTACTGACTATGACTAATACAGAACTGGCATCAGGAATCGTCTAAGAAAACGTGCACAGAGGTGAGATTTTGAGATTGGTTTGGTTGTGTCATTAGTCTTGAGTGCAATGCTGAGCTCTTTGTAAATGGAAAATGAGATGAGAATAATCCTTGGCATGCCATGGCATCACAATTAATCAATCTATTACCTGTGTTTGATTTTGATGAATTGCCTACTGAAGCAACTACCTTGGGATCCAAAGCAACAGCTGCACTTGACTGCTATGGCAGGAAGGTGACAACAGCTCTGGGGTGTGAATGGAATCTCCTGAGTGAACTGGGCTCTTAGGAAAAAAAAAAATGACAAGCTCAGGTAATTTAATGCTCAGCTCTAGATGTGATCTGAGAACCAGGGAGTTTCTGTGACTACCTTAAAAGAATCTCTTATTTATTTATTTTTGTAGTCACAGGGCTGATGTTAAAATGAAATGCAAAATTAAATTGAGTGGGTTGAAGTCAGAGATTCATCATGTTTCTTATGTGAAAGATAGGGCAATAAGTGGAAAAAAAAGAGATTCAAAAACTTTAAAGGGGGACATCTGTTTGGACCCGTATGAAACTAAAAATCTTGAACCCCAAGTCACTCTGAGCTTTCATTGTTAATGAAAATGTGTTATCCTCCTAAGTCTACAAATATTAACCTACCTTTCTTGAAACCCTTGTGGTATCATAATTTAGGGTAGATGCCTTGCAAGAGTAAGCCATTCTCCTCTAGAACCAAAACAACTAACCCTTGTTGCCACTAGACCCTTAACTAAAGTCTCAGGCTGTTCCTGAGGGTCAGGCATATACCATGACCTGGAAGGAAATAGCTTACACATTAAAAAGAATTATAAAATATGTATACATGCATGGTGTGTATATGTATGTATTTATATACACATATATGTGTGTATATTTATATTCATTACCCAATGAAAGAATATAAGATGTACATATCAACAGAAACATTGGGAATGTATAGGAGAGTGGATTCTGAGAGTGTCAGTGCAAAGAGATAGGGTATATAATACTAGATGAACCCAAATGTATTAATTAGGGTGCATTTACTAAAGACTACTGGTTTAATGTGTTAGTTTGGACATCTGGAATTGCCTTTAACAAGTCACTTGGTTTGATGACTGAAACTTGAACTCAATAGAGACCAATGTTTAATGAAGTTATGTCAGAACTTCCCCAGCATGATATGGAGGAAGGAATCCAAATGCATCAAAAGTACGGACAGTTGGAATGGATTCATCACATGCAATCTACACATCTATTCACAAACTACATCCTCCTAGAAGATCTACAGACATTCCCTGCATTAAGGTGTTGAGAAATACATTGTTGAGGGAATTCCTGCATCCTTGAAACAGTCTATGGTTTCTCTCCTTTATAGGCTAGACATAACTGTAGGGGATGCTATTCTTGAGATGGGTTCTTTGATGTCAGTGAGGATGATGGAATCCTGCTATGAACATTGGGGTACATGTATCTTTTTGAATTAAAGTTTTCTCTGAATACATGCCCAGGAGTGGGACTGTAGGATCTTATGGTAACTCTATTTGTAGTTTTTTAAGGAACCTCCATACTGTTCTCCATAGTGGTGAACCAATTTACATGCACCAACAGTGTAGCAGGGTTCCTTTTTCTCCACACCGTCTCCAATATTTATTATTTGTAGACTTTCTAATGATGGTCATTCTGACTGGTGTGAGTTGATACTTCATTGTAGTTTTGATTTGCATTTCTCTAATAATTAGCGATATTGAGCACCTTTTCACGTGCCTGTTGTCCATCTGTGTTCCTGATTTTTGTTGATATAAATTAGAAAAATCTTACAATTCTCTTGATGTATAAGTGATTTTTTACCAAATCAGACTCTGTAATTATCGTCCCTAGAGCATGGGGAATTCTCACCATAGTTTCTGGTCTATTGCAAACAAAAGGTGACTGGATGTGTCTGGAAGATAATGGACATCTCCTTTCAAGTCAGCTTTCTCAGGTGAGGTAATTACAAGCACAGAAGGGTTAGTCTTCTCAAAAACAGGATGACAGACTGCTTGGATTTCATGATTAATAGTGTGTCTGAGTCCAACCAGATATCCCCAAGCCTTGTTTCAGGCTTCCACTCCTTCTACTCAATGCTTTAACCTTCTCACATGAGAGACTTGGTGAGGCTATGAAAACTTACATTATAATTATGTAACCTGTAAAATTTAATTCTGTATTTGATTTTCAGCGGTATTGACCTTACAGCTACAAGATATAAACAATTTTTAATGGCTGCCTTAGACATTTTCTTATTATTTGACTATCACAGAGATAAGAATCTAAAGACGTGAGCTTGTCATCTTCTTCCTATAAGCACTACACTGTACTCAGAAGAATCCATTCAACACAAGAGTACTGTATTTGTAACTGTAATTAGCATCATAATAGTAAACTGTAGCAGCGACTTGGCTCCCAAAACATTTACTTCAGTAGACATTTTTTCAGAATCAACCGCAGGTAATAATATGATTAATTATGATGCCAATAAATAACATGGATTGCTAGCACCCCATTTTCCACTGTTGAAGACATCAGTACATTCAGGTTCAAGGACATGGGAAAATTAATAATATCAAAATCCCATCTTTGAGAGTCTATTTCCTAGAACTCCTTCTAATATCAATTTCAGTGTCATTCAAGGACCGATCAGGAGACATAAGACACTCCTCTTGAGCAGAGCAGATTTTATATGAGAAATTGTTAACTACGTATAAAATTGTTAACTAAATAACTGTAAAGTCCATAAGTGAACATTAAGGTTCAGAGATGTAGTAATCATTTCTATCAAGCAGCTATCATTTCTAGGACTAGAACAAATATGAGAGAATGGAATCACTGAAAATTAGAAACATGCAAGGAAGGGAGGCTCTTCAGACCTGAAATTTAACCTTTGAGGAGGATGTTCTGGTTGACTGTTACTGATGTGTCTTGGATCACAGAGCAAGGGCATTATCGTGCTGGAACCCAGGCCATTCTCTGTGATGGGGATGGGGAGTGATGGCCAGCTTGTTCTGGAATCTCAGGAGGGGACAGGTGTTGCAGAGAGATGATCTGAAAGTGATGGAATAACTGAAAGTTGAATTCCACTGCTTTTCCAGGAAGAAACTGCCTCTGCTGGGCTGAAGAAGTACTAGTGAGGTGACACCCACAGGAACATCAAGTACATAGGCAGACCACAAGAAGCAAATGGAAAGTCCCTTCTTCTTCCCTCAGTTTAGCAGTCTCTCCCTAATGCCCTGTAGGCAAAAAATGATAGGGAGACCCCTGGCAAAGCAGAAATGTGCTTTCTGGATTCCCAGACAAAGCATTACAAAGCAGAGTATGGTTTGGCGAATTTGGAGCTGAAAGTCAATCATGGAATACCCAAACAGAAGCCTTACACAGAATCTGTTGCAGCTCTGTTTCAGATCCGGTATCTCATTCTTGTGGATCTCATAGGAAGTAAGATTTCTGTGCTTGCGGTCTGGGCGTTAGAGTTGTGTCCATGTGTGTGCTCTTAATTAGAATGCATAAGAAAGAGTATATTTGTGTTTTAATTATAGATCTTGGTTTGCAGGCAAACAAAAATGATTCTGGACAACTCAAGCAAAAAGGATGATTAGATAGATGTGGAATAGCACACATAACTTGAGAAACTTAACAATCAAGAATTGAGAGGCAGAAACCCAAAACTTTTTGCCAAAATCAGAGATGAAATGTAACAGATAAAAATGGTAAATCGTGATCATTGTTTTGTAAGTCTCACAATTATTTTTTAAAGGCTAGCAAAATTAACAATCAGAAGTTCACACTTCTGTACTGCAAAAACATTTAGGTAAAATTGTGATTTTCTTGGTACACATAATTTGGAAGAATTCATACTAGTTTTGCAGAAATATGTGTATTATATATTTCATTTACTATAGGATTTAGTGTTGGTAAGTTTACATTGTTGTTGACTAATATAGGTAGAGTTAGTACAGAGTAATTTTTACCACACTTAAGGACTATTGTTAGTTTGCTAATGTCTTGGCTCTCATTATTACCCAATATAATATAATTTAAAGTAGTACCTAGTATTAATCTCTTAGTATCAATTACATATTTTTCAAGCAGAGTTTAAAGGAAATAATAAAAAATAATCCAGCATATTTTGGATGCTTGACCACAAATACTATTAACTTAATTTTGTTCTAAAAGACATACAATGAATTTGATGTAAAAACATGTAGGTAATTGAAAATGATATACACAATTTTAATTTCAAAAGGAGAATCAGACACACATTAAATTATATTTTTGGCCAGTGAGAAATAAACTTAAATGAGGTGCTTTGGCACAGCACGCCAAAGTTGTTAAGGGATTTAAAAGCTTGTTTACTCATCTCCAAATAAAATATAAGGGAATGATACAGCACAAGACAAACAGATAAACAATATAATATTGTCCTCATAAAAATATTTAACTCAAAGGCCCAATTATTAATGAGAAAATTTAAATTCACTCTTTTTCAAAAGGAAGGATGTATAAGGCAGTATTAAAATCAGATCAATACAAACAACTACTACAGTTTTGCCTTACTTTCATTTCATGCCTTCAATTGTGTTTTACATTATCAATTTAATTGCAAAAAGACAGAAAAGCACACTGAAACGTTAAGGTACATTTTGAAGCCATGGAGGATGTTTCCAAAGTAGAATATCCCTTTTCATCAAAGCTGTAAAGAATATATTGGCAATAAAATCATTGCTGCAAAGTTCAAAATTTTCCATGACAGTTTCAGAAGATGGTGACTCTATTTTTTTGTATTTAATTCACAATACTGATAAGAAGCTTGCTTTAATATATTTTGCAAGTTTAGGAAGGGACGTAATGGTTTTAATCTTATGAAATTCTTTATGAAGCTAGGTATTTTTATCACATTATTGAAATCATTAACTATGCATCTCTAGAGGAAGAAGATAGGGAGGTATATAACATGGACAATCACCTCAGTAGCACATTTCTAAGTTAAGCCACCAGCCTAGATTTAATTTCCCTTACTGTAACTTCTATTTCCCAACAATAAATGTGCAGATGAGAGTAGGGTTAAAGAAGAATTGAGAAAGCAAATAAGATAATTTAAATTCGAATAAAGATATTTTTCCACTTTGAAATTTATAATTAATTGTGTAGTTATTTCTTGATTTTTTAAAAAATATTTTATTGAATATAAAGAGGGGGATATTTATATCAAGTCATATGTCTTATCATGTGTTTTCAGAGTAGATTTATCAAAAACAAGGTTGGAAGGAATTTTCTAGTAGCTAAATTGTGTTTTATCTTTAAGGACTATAATTGTAGACTTTAGGTATGTAAGGATAGCTTCTGGTCCAAATTACTCTGTCATTTTTAATAAATTATGGCTTAGAGGGGTAATGGCATAACTGAAGACACATGACTAGTTATTAAAACAATAAAAACTGCTACATTTCCATTCCAACATATTTAAGAATTATTCTGTGTCAAATACTGTGTGAGTAAGAGATACAAAAACAAAAAAAAGAGTATCAATTACTTCAGATCTTACTTTCTTATGGATAGTAAAATAAATACAAATATTCATAATAAAAGAGAAATAAGATAAAGTAAAATAAATTAAAATAAAAAGCAACCAACCTGGTAAGTGCTATAAGAAGTGGTATTAAGTTAGCACATAGAATGGGTACCTGTCTGAAACTATAGAATTGGGAAAGAGGGGAGGACACAAGGAAAGGTTTCCTGAAGCAGATTACAACCAGTACTGGAGTATGAATGAGTAGCTGCATTATCTTAGAAAATAAAGAAAAATAATTTCAAGTAGAAAACACTTTCTTCAAAGTTCTAAAGGTAAAAAGATACTGTATTTGGATATTAGCCATATAATATAACAGCAAGAGTCTTTTGTCTGTTTTTATTCATTGATGTATCTAAAGGACTCGAAATAGTCTCTGGAATATAATGGGCACACTAATATTAGTTGACTGAATAAATAATTTATGAAGGAGGAAATGTAAGTAGAAGCCAAACAACGAAGGGGTGTCTATGCAATAATAACACTTTTGTAATTTATTGTAAAAACAATAGAAAGTCAATGAAGGAATTGAAAAAGAGAAATGGTAATCTTAGGATGGGTATTTTAAGAAAATTAACAACTAGGTGAAATATGGAATCAACAGTTAAACAAAATGAAATGAAATGAAAATAAATAATAAAAAATATAAAGAAGAGAAATATCAATTAGGATTCTGTTGAAGTACTGGATCATGGGATTGATAGTGGCAGTAGAATTGGAGATTAGTGAAAAAAATCACCATATACCTATGAAATAGAAACTAAAGGTTTTGTAATTGTATGTGGTGATCTGGGGGAGAGGTAGAAGGCTGGCTTGTGGCTTGAGAAAGTAGTTGACTACTGCTGTCATTTGATGAAATGGTTATAATAGGAGGAATAACAGTTTTGGTAGAAAGATGGTATATTATATCTTGGACACACTAAGTATGAGAGCCTCTTTGGACACCTACATGAGAATGTCCTTATGGATAACTGCATATAGTGATCTTTATCTCAGGAGAAATACAGGATTACGTATTTAGATTTGATGATGTTAGTATATCAATGCTTGCTGAAATGGATGACATAGGGATGCTGCAACTTTCATCCCACTCTCCCAATATTTCTGTTTCTTCCCATTCACAGGGGACACTCCTGCCAACAATTCCAACTGTCAGCTCTGCTCCTCCCTAGCTTCTCAATTTTCAGAACCCCAGACTTCCATTGGTTTACGTTCAGCGTTAGGTGAGGTTACAGTGCTTACAGATTAGAATACAGAGATGTTCTGTTTTGTTCTTCACATTTCTGCTGCTGGCCAAGACATTCAGGTAGGCCTAAGCCACACAGTTCAGTATAAAAACTCCTACTTGAATAGCTATCAGGAGCTTCCCAAGATGTTAATAAAGCAGCATTCCATTTATCATTATACCATCTAATATCTATACCTCCCATAGGTAGAGTCACCTTTAAAAATCATGAAGGGGAAGTAAGAACAACAACAACAAAAACTTACCCTAAGTCCCTAACAGATGAAAGTCACCAATGAGAAAATATAGAAGTATTGCATAGTGGATCCAAATTCTGAGTTTTAAGTCAAAGAGACAGAAACAGAGGGGGCCATGGATTTTGGAATGCTCAGGGCAAAGGCTGATCAACACTTTATCACCAGGACACACACAACCTCACTAACACTATTTGCCTTGAGGCCATCAAACTTAAACTCATTATGATGTTTATCCTTTTTTTAATGACAGGCCCTATCTTTGTTTATGCCCATAGGCAGATTTTCTAGACCATTTTTCATCTCCTAAAATCTAAAATGGCTCATATCCATGATCTTTTTTGATTTTAACTCACACCCTTATCTGTTGCTCCTAAAGTATGTCCACTGTCTGTCATCAGCAAAATCATCTATATTTTCAATCTCTTATCAGAATACACTGCTCTTGTTCTGTCTTAAATCTGGCTTTCCCTTGGAGCTTAGACAAGTTAAGTAACTTACTTATGTGCACATGGCTAATAAAGCCTGAATCTGGCTTTCAGACTTAAGCTTGCTGCTTCCAGAGTGAGCCTGGAGCCATGCCTTACTGCCTGTTTCCTCAGAGATCACTACTCAACTTCCCAACACCATTTAGACTATACCGCAACTCAATACCCTTTAGAAAAAATATAATACAATATAAATTCTTCTTTCTTAAATTTCATTTCAAAATACCACTCCACCTTTGTCCTTATTCTCCCACTATAAACACCACAAGAATCTCAAACACATTATGTTTAAAATGTGGTATTTCATATTCTCCACCATCTTGGTCTCAGTAATTCATGCCATGGGGCTTCCCTGGTGGCGCAGTGGTTGGGAGTCCGCCTGCTGATGCAGGGGACACGGGTTCATGCCCCAGTCCGGGAGGATCCCACATGCCGCGGAGCAGCTGGGCCCGTGAGCCATGGCCACTGGGCCTGCGCATCTGGAGCCTGTGCTCCGCAGCGGGAGAGGCCACAGCAGTGAGAGGCCCGCGTACCGCAAAAAAAAAAAAAGAAAAAAAGAAAAAGTAATTCATGCCATGTAGTCGTTCAAGCAAAGGAATTAGTCAATTTGCTTTCCCTTCTCACTCATCTCTCCACATTAATTAAGTGGAGTCGACCTACAAAATATATATGCCCAAAGTCATTTCCTAAATTTTGGCTCTCTGTCTTTCACACCAGTTTCTTGCAACACTCTTCCCATTCACCCTTCCACATTACCAAAGTTGAACCCAATATATACACTTCTTTAGATTCACTTGGCCAAAGAGTTCTAATTTTTGCTATCGATATCCCCTGATATTAACCACATTCTTATAGGTGATAGACAGAAGATTCTATTTCTTTGAAGAAACAGTTTGAGTTTCAACATCACTTTCATGAAAGGTCACATTGCTGTAGCGCTCATCTTGCTTGCAGAACCCAGTATGACAGCTGCTCCCATAATCATGGAATAACTCAATGGTGCTTGACCTCATGCTTTATATCACCCACCTCTTAACTGAATTCCACAGACTTCCTGGTCACTTGTGAAGAAAAGAATGAAATTCCATGAGATATTCTTGGTGCCCACATGCATGCACTGCTAGACTGAGCAGGTTACACAATTGTGAGTTATACCTTCTCACTGACTGCTCTGTGCTCATGACTTGTGTTGTAGAGGCCACTACGGTTGTCAAATGGGATGTAGCTTCCCTAGAAGCTACCAGAAAGGGCTGAATGATGACAGCAAAGAATTGGCTGATGAAATTCATTTCTTTTTCCTCTCTGAGAACCTGTTTTAAGACTCAGTATTTTAATAAAGATTTTTTTTTTGCGGTACGCGGGCCTTTCATTGTTGTGGCTTCTCCCGTTGCGGAGCACAGGCTCCAGACGCACAGGCTCAGCGGCCATGGCTCACGGGCCCAGCCGCTCCGCGGCATGTGGGATCTTCCTGGACTGGGGCACGAACCCGTGTCCCCTGCATCGGCAGGCGGACTCTCAACCACTGAGTCACCAGGGAAGCCCTTAATATAGATTTTGACATGAGATTTAATTTACGATTCTCTTTTTTTCTTAGATGGAAATGTGATCATAAGTTGACCAAGTCATGCTCAGGGGCAGCCTCTAGGAGAGCGTCCCTCAGGAGTTCTTGCCGGAACCAAAGGCAAATTCTGACAACTCATGCTCAGGAAGAGTAAATAAGTTATATATTACAGTTTCCTCTAGTTATACTCCAAGCAATGAATATAATCACAAAAACTAATGCCTGGACACAGTAGTCATAAGGCAGAATCACACAATGGTATATATATCTCTCCATCCATAACATCACTCCAGAAAAGTGCCTCAAAAGATATCATTTCATAGACAAGACACAAATCTATTTCACAGAGTTGCAGTGTACTGCATCTTCAGATTCCCTATGTTTATACCATGGAGAAAGCCCTGAGCGTCATGGGTTGTTTTTTTTTTTAAACCGGAAAACAATTATTTACAGGATGGTATACATCAAGTTCTATTTCAAAATACAGATGCCTGAATAAATCAGTTAAGGAGAAAATCATTACAGATGACCGAGGTTATATGCTTTGAGACATCAAAAGTTATCCTTGAGATGTTTCTATGAAAATATGTTTCACTTGATTTTATCTTTTCTCTGTTCTAAAATGATACCACGCTAACTTGCAATTTTGCTGTTGGTGGGGTACATAGCCAGAATAATTACATTTCATAGATAACTGAGTATAAAATAGTAACCTTTTCACATTAAATGAATTTATTAAAATTGAATACTGTATGATGAAATGTGCGCCAACTCTACATTAGAGAAAAATTTGAACTCACAAAGAAATAAAAGATGGGATGAGAAAACTTAACCCAAGATCTGCTTTTAGTGGAAGGGTGCCAGATGCATGGCAGTTCTTTATAACTCAAAGGATAGAAATGGCAGTTATCCAGTGATTTGGGGGGAAAATATACAATGATTTATGTAACTACGTTCCGGTAGAAGTCAGAGATGAAATTGCCTGCTTTGAAGAAAATTTTCTTTTCAAAAAAGGCATTAAAGCTTCATGAGATGTAAGGAGGACAAAGTGCCAGCCAAAAAGAGAAAAACTAGCTATATTAGTAGGCGAGGGAGGATATCAGATGACTGGAAGTTAAGTTTTATTAAGTTCTAATATCTTCCTCTAACTGTAGATTCTCCAGCAGCATGAAAACACAGCATACTATTATACTTCTATTATTCCTCTGTGTACTCTTTACCAGATAGCTCATCAAATAGCATAGCCTTAATTTATAGAGAAAATTCACAAATAAGCTGGACTGTATCTTCAATTGAAGGGCCATCTGTTGTGACCTAGAGATCCGTTGTCACTCTAAACTCAATATAAGTGAAAACAAACGCAATTTTATTTTCTCACAACTTCTCTTCCAGACTTTACTACTTTTCTTCTATTTACCTATTTTGGAAAATTTTGAAATATTCATGGACATATCATCTAATGCTCCCTCCAATCCAATTAATAACGGATGTTGATTAGTCCATTTTTATGCCACTTGCATTCATTCTTTTCTTCTTTTCCATGCTTGCTGCTGCAGTCCTATTATAAGCACAGCTTCATATCCAGGCTATTGAATCACATCCGGAAAGATAGTATGACATTGTGGTTATGTAAGTTCTGCAATTAAATAGACCTAGTACAAAAATAGTTGCAGAATTTAATAATTTTGTAGTCTTGAGAACGTTCCTTAGCACTTCAAATCACAGTATGCTCATCTGTAAAATAAATTTAAGATAAAACAACGAACTCTCCAATTTACTGAGTTTAAATACCACCTTCAAGAAAAGTTACATTACTTTGGTGCTCTGCCTGCTTGTCCAGCAGCATAATAAGTTTGGATGTTTTTAAATTATCCTCTGAAAAATTTTTTTCCTTTCCATTATGTTTTATTATAGGATATTAAATATAGTTCCCTGTGCTATACAGTAGGACCTTGTTGTTTATCCATTCTAAGTATACCAGTTTGTATCTGCTAATCCCAAACTCCCAATCCACCCGTCTCCCAGCCCCCTCCCCATTGGCAACCACAAGTCTATTCTCTATGTCACTGATTCTGTTTCTGTATCATAGATGGGTTCATTTGTGTCATATTTTAGATTCCACATATAAGTGGTATAATACGATATTTCTCTTGTTCTTACTGACTTACTTCACTTAGTATGATAATCTCTAGTTGCATCCATGTTGCTGCAAATGACATTATTTCATTTGTTCTTTTTTATGGCTGAGTAGTATTCCATTTCATGAGAGGAGGTGAGCTCAAGTCCCTCTACTTCACTGTCTTTTCCAGAATTGAGGGGTTGCTTTTAGTTTGGATGTTTGCTTTCTCTTTCCTCAGTGTGTGCTGGCTGTTATCCCCTTGATATGAGGTGTGCAGGTACAGTGGCCATTGTGCGCTCCTGGGATGGTGGGGACAGGGGCTACCGCCTGCTCTCGGGCCTCATAATGGCAGCCTGTGCCTGACTCTGAAGCCCCCATTGGGGGCAGCAACTTGCGCCTGCCCCCAGAGCTCATGCAAGCAGTGTCCTGTTGCCTGGGAGCATTCACAGAGAAAGAAGCTCTTATGGTGGTCCTGCCCCTCTCCTCGTGCACCCCCCAATAATGGTGCATGCCACTCAGGTAGACCCAGGCTTCTTCCGAGCACACCCTCAGCTGCCGCAGCCCAGCCTCCTTAGGCTGTTTCCGTGCAGCCAACCCCACTCCTCTCCCTGGGTTTGACCTCCGAAGTCTGAGTTTCAGCGCCAGCCGCCACCCACACCAACAGATGAGTGTTTCAGGCTGAGGAGTGCAGGGCGACAGTGCCCACCTACTGTGCAGGTTACTGTCCATTTTTCCTTCCACAAACCGGTTGCTACACTCTCCTCCTAGGCTACATACCTCCTCCTCCAACCAGGTTGATCTCCCCGCCAGTAAGGAGTCTTTCCAGGATGCAGGAACTTTTCCTCCTTCATATCCCGCTCCTTGGGACACAGACCCTATTCTGATTCCTTCTTTTTCCTTTTCCTTTTATCCTACCCGGTTACGTGGAGGTTTCCTTGATCTGTCGGATGTCTGAGGTCTCCTGTTGGGGTTCAGTAGATGGTCTGTGTGAATCGTTCGACTTGTACATGTATTTTTAATGTTTTTGTGGGAGAAGGGGAGCTCCATGTCCTAGTCCTCTGCCATCTTGCCCCCTCGCCATTATTATTCCTTTTTAAAATTTTTTTTTAATTTAATTTTATTTTTTATGCAGCAGGTTCTTATTAGTCATCAATTTTATACACATCGGTGTATACATGTCAATACCAATTGCCCAATTCATCACACCAACACCCCCAGCCCCCCATGGATTTCCCCCCTTGGTGTCCATACATTTGTTCTCTACATCTGTGTCTCAATTTCTGCCCTGCAAACCAGTTCATCTGTACCACTTTTCTAGGTTCCACATATACGCGTTAATATACGATGTTTGTTTTTCTCTTTCTGACTTACTTCACTCTGTATAACAGTCTCTAGATCCATCCACGTCTCAACAAATGACCCAAGTTCGTTCCTTTTTATGGCTGAGTAATATTCCATTGTGTATACGTACCATGTCTTCTTTATCCATTCATCTCTCGATGAGCATTTAGGTTGCTTCCGTGACCTGGCTATTGTAAATAGTGCTGCAATGAACATTGGGGTGCATGTGTCTTTTTGAATTATGGTTTTCTCTGGGTATATGCCCAGTAGTGGGATTGCTGGGTCATATGGTAATTCTATTTTTAGATTTTTCAGTAACCTCCATGCTGTTCTCCATAGTGGCTGTATCAATTTACATTTCCACCAACAGTGCAAGAGGGTTCCGTTTTCTCCACACCCTCTCCAGCATTAGTTGCTTGTAGATTCTCTGATGATGCCCATTCTAACTGGTGTGAGGTGATACCTCACTGTAGTTTTGATTTGCATTTCTCTAATAATTAGTGATGTTGAGCAGCTTTTCATGTGCTCCTTGGCCATCTGTGTCTTCTTTGTAGAAATGCCTATTTAGGTCTTCTGTCCATTTTTGGATTGGGTTGTTTGTTTTTTTAATATTGAGCTGCATGAGCTGTTTATATATTTTGGAGATTAATCCTTTGTCCGTTGATTCCTTGGCAAATATTTTCTCCCATTCTGAGGGTTGTCTTTTTGTCTTGTTTATGGCTTCCTTTGCTGTGCAAAAGCTTTGAAGTTTCATTATGCCATTTGTTTATTTTTGTTTTTATTTCCATTACTCTAGGAGGTGGATCAAAAACGATCTTGCTGTGATTTATGTCAAAGAGTGTTCTTCCTCTGTTCTCCTCTAAGAGTTTTATAGTGGCCAGTCTTACATTTAGGTCATTAATCCATTTTGAGCTTGTTTTTGTGTCTGGTGTTATGGAATGTTCTAATTTCCTTCTTTTACATGTAGCTGTCCAGTTTTCCCAGCACCACTTATTGAAGAGACTGTCTTTTCTCCATTGTATATCCTTGCCTCCTATGTCATAGATTAGTTGATCACAGGTGTGTGGCTTTATCTCTGGGCTTTCTATCCAGTTCTATTGATCTATACTTCTGTTTTTGTGCAGTACCATATTGTTTTGATTACTGTAGTTCTGAAGAATAGTCTGAAGGCAGGGAGTCTGACTCCTCTGGCTCCGTTTTTTTTCCCTCAAGATTGCTTTGGCTATTCGGAGTCTTTTGTGTTTCCATACAAATTTAAAGATTTTTTGTTCTATTTCTGTAAAAAACTCCATTGGTAATTTGACAGGGATTGCACTGAATCTGTAGATTGCTTTGGGTAGTATAGTCATTTTCAAAATATTGACTCTTCCAATCCAAGAACATGGTATATCTCTCCATCTGTTTGTGTCATCTTTGATTTCTTTCATCAGTGTCCTATAGTTTTCTGAGTACATATTTTACCTCTTTATGTAGGTTTATCCCTAGGTATTTTTTTTCTTTTTGTTGCAATGGTGAATGTGATAGTTTCCTTAATTTCTCTTTCTGATCTTTCATTGTTAGTGTATAGGAATGCAAGGAATTTCTGTACATTAATTTTGTATCCTGCAACCTTACCAAATTCATTGATTAGCTCTAGTAGCTTTATGGTGGCATCTATGTATAGTATTATGGAGTACCTATGTATATTACCATGTCATCTGCAAACAGTGACAGTTTTACTTCTTCTTTTCCAATTTGTGTTCCTTTTCTTTCTCTTCACTGATTGCCATGGCTAGGACTGCCAAAACTAACCTTAAATAACAGTGGCGAGAATGGACATCATTGTTTTGTTCCGAATGTTAGAGGAAATGCTTTCAGTTCATCACCATTGGGAATGATGTTTGCCGTAGATGTGTTGTATATGGCCTTTATTATGTTGAGGTGGGTTCCCTCTATGCCCACTTTCTGGAGAGTGTTTACCATAAAAGGGTATTGAATTTTTTCAAAGGCTTTTTCTGTATCTGTTGAGAGGGTCATATGGATTTTATTACTTAATTTGTTAATATGGTGTATCACATTGATTGATTTGCGTATACTGAAGAATCCTTGCATCCCTAGGATAAATCTCACTTGATCATGGTGTATGATCCTTTTAATATGTTGTTGGATTGTTTGCTGGTATTTTGTTGAGGATTTTTGCCTCTATATTCATCAGTGATATTGGTCTATAATTTTTTTTTGTAGTATCTTTCTCTAGTTTGGGTATCAGGGTGATGGCAGCATTGTGGAATGAGTTTGGGAGTGTTCTTTCCTCTGCAATTTTTTGGAAGAGTTTGAGAAGGATGGGTGTTAGTGCTTCTCTAAATGTTTTATAGAATTCACCTGTGAAGCCATCTGGTCCTGGACTTTGTTTGTTGGAAGATTTTTAATCCAGTTTCAATTTTATTACTTGTGATTGGTCTATTCATATATTCACTTTCTTCCTGGTTCATTCTTGGAAGTTTATACCTTTCAAAGAATTTGCCCATTTCTTCCACGTTGTCCATTTTATTGGCACAGAGTTGCGTGTAGTAGTCTCTTATGATGCTTGTTTTTTCTGTGGTGTCCATTGTAACTTCTTTTTCATTTCTAATTTTATTAATTTGAGTCCTCTCCCTCTTTTTCTTAATGAGTCTGGCTAAAGGTTTGTCAATTTTGTTTATCTTCTCAAAGAACCAGCTTTTAGTTTTATTGATCTTTCCTATTGTTTACTTCATTTCTTTTTCATTTATTTGTGATCTGATCTTTATGATTTCTTTCCTTCTGCTAACTTCGGGTTTTGTTTCTTCTTCTTTCTCTAGTTTCTTTAGGTGTAAGGTTGGATAGTTTATTTGTGATTTTTCTTGTGTCTTGAGGTAGGATTGTACTGCTATAAATGTCTCTCTTAGATCTGCTTTTACTGCATCTGATAGATTTTGGATCGTCATTTTTTCATTGTCATTTGTCTCTAGGTATTTTTTTATTTCCTCTTTGATTTCTTCAATGATCTCTTGCTTATTTAGTAATGCATTGTTTAGACTCCATGTGTTTGGTTTTTTTACTTTTTTTCCCTGTAACTGATTTCTAATCTCATAGCATTTTGGTCAGAAAAGATGGTTGATATGATTCCAATTTTCTTAAATTTATCAAGGCTTGATTTGTGACCCAAGATGTGATCTCTCCTGGAGAATGTTCTGTGTGCACTTGAGAAGAAACTGTAACCTGCTGTTTTCAAATGCAATGTCTTATAAATATGAATTAAATCTATCTGGTCTATTATGTCATTTAAAGCTTGTGTTTCCTCATTAATTTTCTGTCTGGATGATCTGTCCATTGGCGTAAGTGAGGTGTTAAAGTCCCCCACTATTACTGTGTTAATGTCGATTTCCTCTTTTATAGCAGTTAACAGTTGTCTTATGTATTGAGGTGTTCCTATGTTGGGTGCATATGTATTTATATTTGTTATATCATCTTCTTGGAGTGATCCGTGATCATTATATAGTGTCCTTCCTTGTCTCTTGTAACATTCTTTATTTTAAAGTCTATTTTATCTGATATAAGTATTGCTACTCCAGCTTTCATTTGATTTCCATGTACATGGAATATCTTTTTCCATCCCCTCACTTTCAGTCTGTATGTGTCCCTAGGTCTGAAGTGGGTCTCTTGTAGATAGCATATATATGGGTCTTGGTTTTGTATCCATTCAGCAAGCCTGTGTCTTTTGGTTGGAGCATTTAATCCATTCACATTTAAGGTAATTATCGATAGTATGTTCCTATTACCATTTTCTTAATTGTTTTCGGTACGTTTTTGTAGGTCTTTTTCTTCTCTTGTGTTTCCCACTTAGAAAAGTTCCTTCAGCATTTGCTGTAGAGCTGATTTGCTGGTGCTGAATTCTCATAGCTTTTGTTAATCTGTAAAGCGTTTGATTTCTCTGTCAAATCTGAATGAGATCCTTGCTGGGTAGAGTAATCTTGGTTGTAGGTTCTTCCCTTTCATCACTTTAAATATATCACGCCACTCCTTTCTGGCTTGTAGAGTTTCTGCTGAGAAATCAGCTGTTAACCTTATGGGAATTCCCTTGCATGTTATTTGTCATTTTTCCCTTGTTGCTTTTAATAATTTTTCTTTGTCTTAATCTTTGTCAATTTGATTACTATGTGTCTCGGCATGTTTCTCCTTGGGTTTATCCTGCCTGGGACTCTCCTTGCTTCCTTGAATTGGGTGGCCATTTCCTTTCCCATGTGAGGGAAATTTTCAACTATAATCTCTTCAAATATTTTCTTGGGTCCATTCTCTCTCTCTCTTCTCCTTCTGGGAGCCCTATAATGCAAATGCTGGTGTGTTTAATGTTGTCCCAGAGGTTTCTTAGGCTGTCCTCATTTCTTTTCATTCTTTTTTCTTTATTCTGTTCTGCGACAGTAAAATCCACCATCTGTCTTCCAGGTCTCTTATTTGTTCTTCTGCCTCATTTATTCTGCTATTGATTCCTTATAATGTATTTTTCATTTCAGTTATTGTATTGCTCATCTCTGTTTGTTTGTTCTTTAATTCTTCTAGGTGCTTGTTCTTTAATTCTTATAGGTCTTTGTTAAACATTTCTTGCATCTTCTCGACCTTTGCCTCCATTCTTTTTCTGAGGTCCTGGATCATCTTCACTATCGTTATTCTGAATTCTTTTTCTGGAAGGTTGCCTATCTCCACTTTGCTTAGTTGTTTTTCTGGGGTTTTATATTGTTCCTTCATCTGGTCCTTTGCCTTTTCATTTTGCGTATCTTTCTGTGAATGCGATTTCGTTCCACAGGCTGCAGTATTGTAGTTCTTCTTGCTTCTGCTCTCTGCCCTCTACCAGCAAAAATGCTAAGCAAAATATATTTTTCTTATTTATTCTTAAAATATTTTAAAATATATATATACATACATATATATATGTACATATATAAACATATATACAGAAATTGAAATTTCAAAAGAATGAAACACAATGTAAATATAAGTAAAATCTAATATTTTAGTCTCACATTATTAGTGTCTCCTGAGGTGCCCTTCCCACCTTTAACTGTGGAAGGCACTGAGCTATGGTAAAAATTGTGCAAGCAAAGTGTTGGCCAAGGAAAAGTTTCTAATAGAATAACATGTGAAGGAAAGGTTCCCCAGAGATAAGCTTCCTTATCTTCTTTAAGGATGTAGGGTTAATTACGGGTAGAATACACATCACATAGACTGACTGGCTTCATGATTTAGGCAACTATTATGGTAGGGAACCAATAAGGGTAGGAAGGTGGATGGTGGGCCAAACTGGGATTGAGAGGTCATGTGATCTATATGATTCTCATCTGTGGGCAGTTTGACCTCTACATTAAATGTCATCTATTCTCCTTAGTAATTATATATATCATTGGTAAAATGCACAGAAACATACAGTAAAATGGCAGGGGGGAATTCCTGATTTAAAGAAAAAAAAAGAAATAACTTGTTTGAAAAATTATTTTATAGTTTTAGAGATACAAATATTTATTATACACTCATCAAAATTGTCAATTGATGAAAAATGTGGGAGGGTCTTTTCAACGAGCTTTGCACAAATATCAGAATTAATTAAATATCATATAATAAAATTATTCACTATATAAAAATGGAAAACAAAATTATAGAGGGTAGATGATACTAGTAATTTAAGAAACACAGCACATATACTAATTTTAGCTTTTTGTGATTATAAACTACATATCTATATATCTGTAAACTACATGTTTATATACCTACATCTATATATGAATACAGATTTATATTGACAGGTATACACTTTCCATATTTTCTTTAAATCTCAATCTGTTACATGACTATTAGTTTATATCATAAATCCCCATGGTTTGCACACTGCATGAAAATGATTTAAAGATTAATATCTGTAATGCTTCCCTAGCATTAAAATAAGGTTTTTAAAAAGTTGCTACTTCAGAGGGCAGACAGCAGAAGCAAGAAGAACTACAATCCTGCGGCCTGTGGAACAAAAACCTCTTTCACAGAAAGATAGACAAGATGAGAAGGCAGAGGGCTATGTACCAGATGAAGGAACAAGATAAAACCCCAGAAAATAACTAAATGAAGTGGACAGAGGCAACCTTCCAGACAAAGAATTCAGAATAATGATAGTGAAGATGATCCAGGACCTCGGAAAAACAATGGAGGCAAAGATCGAGAAGATGCAAGAAATGTTTAACAAAGACCTAGAAGAATTAAAGAACAAACAAACAGAGATGAACAGTATAATAACTGAAATGAAAAATACACTAGAAGTAATCAATCGCAGAATAACTGAGGAAGAAGAACGGATAAGTGACCTGGAAGACAGAATGGTGGAATTCACTGCTGCAGAACAGAATAAAGAAAAAAGAATGAAAAGAAATGAAGACAGCCTAAGAGACTTCTGGGACAACTTTAAACACAACAACATTTGCATTATAGGGGTCCCAGAAGGAGAAGAGAGAGAGAAAGGACCAGAGAAAATATTTGTAGAGATTACAGTGGAAAGCTTCATTAATATGGAAAAGGAACTAGCCACCCAAGTCCAGGAAGTGCAGTGAGTCCCATGGAGGATAAACCCAAGGAAAAACACACTGAGACACATAGTAATTAAATTGGCAAAAATTAAAGACAAAGAAAAATTATTGAAAGCAACAAAGGAAAAATGACAAATAACATATAAGGGAACTCCCATAAGCTTAACAGCTGATTTCTCAGCAGAACCTCTACAAGCCAGAAGGGAGTGGCATGATATACTTAAAGTGATGAGAGGGAAGAACCTACAACCAAGATTACTCTAGCGGGCAAGGATCTCATTCAGATTGGATGGAGAAATCAAAAGCATTACAGACAAGCAAAAGCTAAGAGAATTCAGCACCACCAAACCAGCTCTACAACAAATGCTAAAGGAAATTCTCTAAGTGGCAAACACAAGAGAAGAAAAGGACCTACAAAAACCAACCCAAAACAATTAAGAGAATGGTCATAGGAGCATACATATCAATAATTACGTTAAAAGTGAATGGATTAAATGCTCCAACCAAAAGACACAGGCTTGCTCAATGGATACAAAAACAAGACCCATATATATGCTGTCTACAAGAGACCCACTTCAGACCTAGGGACACTTTCAGACTTAAAGTGAGGGGATAGAAAAAGATATTGCATGCAAATGGAAATCAAAAGAAAGGTGGAGTAGCAATACTCATATCATATAAAATAGACTTTAAAATAAAGAATGTTACAAGAGACAAGGAAGTACATAATGATAACGGATCAATCTAAGAAGACAATATAACAATTATAAATATATATGCACCCAACATAGGAGCACCTCTATACATAAGTCAGCTGCTAACAGCTGTAAAAGAGGAAATTGAC
The DNA here is from genome assembly GCF_937001465.1 of Orcinus orca. NCBI lineage: Eukaryota > Metazoa > Chordata > Mammalia > Artiodactyla > Delphinidae > Orcinus > Orcinus orca. The sequence goes on from NC_064565.1 coordinate 80,365,537, forward strand.
AGTAACAAAGTAATAGTGGAGGACTTTAACACCTCATTTACACCAATGGACACATCATCCAAAATGAAAATAAATAAGGAAACAGAAGCTTTAAATGACACAACAGACCAGATAGATTTAATTGATATTTATAGGACATTCCATCCCAAAACAGCAGATTACACTTTCTTCTCAACTGCACACAGAACATTTTCCAGGATAGATGATATCTTGGGTCACAAATCAAGCCTCAGTAAATTTAAGAAAATTGAAATCATATCAAGCATTTTTCTGACCATAACGCTATGAGATTAGAAATGAATTACAGGGGAAAAAACGTTAAAAACAAAAACATATGGAAACTAAACACTACGTTACTAAATAACCAAGAGATCACTGAAGAAATCAAAGAAGAAATCAAAAAATACCTAGAGACAGAGAACAATGAAAACACAATCCAAAACCTATGGGATGCAGCAAAAACAGTTATAAGAGGGAACGTTATAGCTATACAAGCCTACCTCAAGAAAGAAGAAAAATCTCAAATAAATAATCTAACCTCACACCTAAAGGAACTAGAGAAAGAAGAAAAAACAACACCCAAAGTTAGTAGAAGGAAAGAGATCATAAAGATCACAGCAGAAATAAATGAAATAGAAACAAAGCAAACAATAGCAAAGATCCATAAAACTAAAAGCTGGTTCTTTAAGAAGATAAACAAAACTGATAAACCATTAGCCAGACTCATCAAGAAAAAGGGGGAGAGGACTCAAATCAATAAAATTAGAAATTGAAAAGGAGAACTTACAACAGACACCGCCGAAATACAAAGCATCATAAGAGACTACTACAAGCAACTCTATGCCAATAAAATGGAAAACCTGGAAGAAATGGAGAAATTTTTAGAAAGGTATAAGCTTCCAAGACTGAATCAGGAAGAAATAGAAAATATGAACAGACCAATCACAACTAATGAAATTGAAACTGTGATTAAAAATCTTCCAACAAACAAAAGTCAAGGACCAGATGGCTTCACAGGTGAATTCTATCAAATATTTAGAGAAGAGCTAACACCCATCCTTCTCAAACTCTTTCAAAATTTGCAGAGGAAGGAACACTCCAAAACTCATTCTATGGGGCCCCCATCACCCTGATACCAAAACCAGACAAAGATACTACAAGAAAAGAAAATTACAGACCAATATCACTGATGAATATAGATGCAAAAATCCTCAACAAAATACTAGCAAACAGAATCCAACAGCACATTAAAAGGATCATACACCATGATCAAGTGGGATTTATCCCAGGGATGCAAGGATTCTTCAATATATGCTAATCAATCAATGTGATACACCATATTAACAAACTGAAGAATAAAAACCATATGATCATCTCAGTAGATGCAGAAAAAGCTTTTGACAAAGTTCAACACCCATTTATGATAAGAACTCTCCAGAAAGTTGGCATAGAGGGAACCTACCTCAACATAATAAAGGCCATATACAACAAACTCACAGGAAACATCATTCTCAATGGTGAAAAACTGAAAGCATTTCCTCTATGATCAGTAACAAGACAAGGATGTCCACTCTCACCGCTATTATTCAACATAGTTTTGGAAGTCCTAGACTCGGCAATCAGAGAAGAAAAAGAAATAAAAGGAATACAAACTGGAAAAGAAGAAGTAAAACTGTCAGTTTGCAGATGACATGATGCTATACATAGAGACTCCTAACACTGCCACCAGAAAACTAGAGCTAATCAACGAATTTGGTAAAGTTGTAGGATACAAAACTACCGCACAGAAATCTCTTGCATTCCTATACACGAATGATGAAAAATCCGAAAGAGAAATTAAGGAAACACTCCTCTTTACCACTGCAGCACAAAGAATCAAATACCTTGGAATAAACCTACCTAGGGAGACAAAAGACCTGTATCCAGAAAACTATAAGAGACTGATGAAAGAAATTAATGATGATACCAACAGATGGAGAGATATTCCATGTTCTTGGATTGGAAGAATCAATATTTTGAAAATGACTATACTACCCAAAGCAATCTACAGATTCAATGCAGTCCCTATCAAATTACCAATGGCATTTTTAATGGAACTACAACAAAAAATCTTTAAATTTGTATGGAGACACAAAAGACCCCGAATAGCCAAAGCAGTCTTGAGGGAAAAAAATGGAGTAGGAGGAACCAGACTCCCGGACTTCAGACTATACTACAAAGCTACAGTAATCAAGACAATATGGTACTGGCACAAAAACAGAAACATAGATCAATGGAACAAGGTAGAAAGCCCAGAGGTAAACCCACGTACCTACGGTCAACTAATCTAAGACAAAGAAGGCAAGGATATACAATGGAGAAAAGACAGTCTCCTCAATAAGTGGTGCTGGGAAAACTGGACAGCTACATGTAAAATAAGGAAATTAGAACACTCCCTAACACCATACACAAAAATAAACTCAAAATGGATTCGGGATCTAAATGTAAGACTGGAAACTATAAAACTCTTAGAGGAAAACATAGGAAGAACACTCTTTGACATAAATCACAGCAAGATCTTTTTTGATCCACCTCCTAGAGTAATGGAAATAAAAACAAAACTAAACAAATGGGACCTAATGAAATTTCAAAGCTTTTGCATAGCAAAGGAAACCATAAACAAGACGAAAAGACAACCCTCAGAATGGGAGAAATGTCTGTCAACGAATCAATGGACCAAGGATTAGTCTCCAAAATATATAAACAGCTCATGCAGCTCAATATTAAAAAAACAATCAACCCAATCTAAAAATGGGCAGAAGACCTAAATAGACATTTCTCCAAAGAAAACATACAGATGACCAAGAAGCACATGAAAAGCTGCTCAACATCACTAATTATTAGAGAAATGCAAATCAAAACTACAATGAGGTATCACCTCACACCAGTTAGAATGGGCATCATCAGAAAATCTACAAGCAACTAATGCTGGAGAGGCTGTGGAGAAAAGGGAACCCTCTTGCACTGTTGGTGGGAATGTAAACCTATACAGCCACTATGGAGATTCCTTAAAAAACTGAAAATACAATTAACATATGATCCAGCAATCCCACTACTGGGCATATACCCAGAGAAAACCACAATTCAAAAAGACACATGCACCCCAATGTTCATTGCAACACTATTTACTGTAGCCAGGTCACGGAAGCAACCTAAATGTCCATCGACAGACGAATGAATAAACATGTGGTATATATACACAATGGAATATTACTCAGCCATAAAAAGGAATGAAACTGGTTCATTTGTTGAGACGTGAATGGATCTATAGACTGTCACACAGAGTGAAGTAAGTCAGAAAGAGAAAAACAAATATCGTATATTAACGCATATATGTGGAACCTAGAAAAATGGTACAGATGAACAGGTTTGCAGGGCAGAAACTGAGACACAGATGTAGAGAACAAACGTATGGACACCAAGGGGGGAAAGCCGTGGGGGCATGAGGGTGGTGGTGTGATGAATTGGGCGACTGGTGCTGACATGCATACACATCAGTGTATGAAATTGATGTCTACCTGATGAATTAAAAAAAAAAAGCTGCTACTCCAATGCTGTGAAAAACTGTCCTTAATGATTTTAAACAGTTGGTAATTTTGCATATATTATACTTTCCATATGCCTATTTCAGATTAATAGGGTCAATGGCAGTTACCTTTGGATAATGTATAAGATGTTATCCACATGCATTTAAGTCACTGATTAAAAAAAAAGTAGGTCCAATCATAATCTTCAATTCGTCTCTGTCTTGACAGTGTTTTACTCATTGACTTCATTTCTACAACTAAGATTTGAGTGACATTTATGAAACGCTCCAGAAAATAACTTATTGTCTCCAACAGTTTCTCACGAATATGATTTTATTCACAACCCCTAACTCAAAATGTAGAGAAAGTAAAGACTTGGACAAAAGTGATATTTTTCCATGCTATCAAAGTTTCTGTAAACAAAAGCAAGAACGTTGGCAACCTTTTTCCCTGAATTCTATGTATCTGCTCTAGAACCAAAGTTGGAATCCACATTGAGCCTGATATTGCCATAGTTTGAGTGAAAATTATGATCCCACAATTATAATATGCAGTTTTCAATCTCCTGAGAAATTTTCCATTTAAAAGAGATCAGAATAAACAACCTAACCTTGCACCTCAAGCAATTAGAGAAAGAAGAACAAAAAAACCCCAAAGCTAGCAGAAGGAAGGAAATCATAAAAATCAGATCAGAAATAAATGAAAAAGAAATGAAGGAAACAATAGCAAGGATCAATAAAACTAAAAGCTGGTTTTTTGAGAAGATAAACAAAATAGATAAACCACTAGCCAGACTCATCAAGAAAAAAAGGGAGAAGACTCAAATCAGTAGAATTAGAAATGAAAAAGGAGAGGTAACAACTGACACTGCAGAAATAAAAGAGATCATGAGAGATTACTACAAGCAACTCTATGCCAATAAAATGGACATTTCTGGAAGAAATGGACAAATTCTTAGAAATGCACAACCTGCCAAGACTGAATCAGGAAGAAATAGAAAATACGAACAGACCAATCACAAGCACTGAAATTGAAACTGTGATTAAAAATCTTCCAACAAACAAAAGCCCAGGACCAGATGGCTTCACAGGCGAATTCTATCAAACATTTAGAGAAGAGCTAATACCTATCCTTCTCAAACTCTTCCAAAATATAGCAGAGGGAGGAACACTCCCAAACTCCTTCTACGAGGCCACCATCACCTTGACACCAAAACCAGACAAGGATGTCACAAAGAAAGAAAACGACAGGCCAATATCACTGATGAACATAGATGCAAAAATCCTCAACAAAATACTAGCAAACAGAATCCAACAGCACATTAAAAGGATCATACACCATGATCAAGTGGGGTTTATTCCAGGAATGCAAGGATTCTTCAATATATGCAAATCTATCAATGTGATAAACCATATTAACAAATTGAAGGAGAAAAACCATATGATCATCTCAATAGATGCAGAGAAAGCTTTTGACAAAATTCAACACCCATTTTTGATAAAAACCCTCCAGAAAGTAGGCATAGAGGGAACTTTCCTCAACATAATAAAGGCCATATATGACAAGCCCACAGCAAACATCATCCTCAATGGTGAAAAACTGAAAGCATTTCCACTAAGATCAGGAACAAGACAAGGTTGCCCACTCTCACCACTCTTATTCAACACAGTTTTGGAAGTTTTAGCCACAGCAATCAGAGAAGAAAAGGAAATAAAAGGAATCCAAATCGGAAAAGAAGAAGTAAAGCTGTCACTGTTTGCACATGACATGATCCTATACATAGAGAACCCTAAAGATGCTACCAGAAAACTACTAGAGCTAATCAATGAATTTGGTAAAGTGGCAGGATACAAAATTAATGCACAAAAATCTCTGGCATTCCTATATACTAATGATGAAAAATCTGAAAGTGAAATCAAGAAAACACTCCCATTTACCATTGCAACAAAAAGAATAAAATATCTAGGAATAAACCTACCTAAGGAGACAAAAGATCTGTATGCAGAAAATTATAAGACACTGATGAAAGAAATTAAAGATGATACAAATAGATGGAGAGATATACCATATTCTTAGATTGGAAGAATCAACATTGTGAAAATGACTCTACTACCCAAAGCAATCTATAGATTCAGTGCAATCCCTATCAAACTACCACTGGCATTTTTCACAGAACTAGAACAAAAAATTTCGCAATTTGTATGGAAACACAAAAGACCCCGAATAGCCAAAGCAATCTTGAGAACGAAAGAAGGAACTGGAGGAATCAGGCTCCCTGATCAGACTATACTACAAAGCTACAGTTATCAAGACTGTATGGTACTGGCACAAAAACAGAAAGATAGATCAATGGAACAGGATAGAAAGCCCAGATATAAACCCATGCACATATAGACACCTTATCTTTGATAAAGGTGGCAGTAATGTACAGTGGAGAAAGGACAGCCTCTTCAATAAGTGGTGCTGGGAAAACTGGACAGGTACATGTAAAAGTATGAGATTAGATCACTCCCTAACACCATACACAAAAATAAGCTCAAAATGGATTAAAGACCTAAATGTAAGGCCAGAAACTATCAAACTCTTAGAGGAAAACATAGGCAGAACACTCTATGACATAAATCACAGCAAGATCCTTTCTGACCCACCTCCTAGAGTAATGGAAATAAAAACAAAAATAAACAAATGGGACCTAATGAAACTTCAAAGCTTTTGCACAGCAAAGGAAACCATAAACAAGACCAAAAGACAACCCTCAGAATGGGAGAAAATATTTGCAAATGAAGCAACCGACAAAGGATTAATCTCCAAAATTTACAAGCAGCTCATGCAGCTCAATAACAAGAAAACAAACAACCCAATCCAAAAATGGGCAGAAGACCTAAATAGACATTTCTCCAAAGAAGATATACAGACTGCCAACAAACACATGAAAGAATGCTCAACATCATTAATCATTAGAGAAATGCAAATCAAAACTACAATGAGATATCATCTCACACCAGTCAGAATGGCCATCATCAAAAAATCTAGAAACAATAAATGCTGGAGAGGGTGTGGAGAAAAGGGAACACTCTTGCACTGCTGGTGGGAATGTGAATTGGTTCAGCCACTATGGAGAACACTATGGAGGTTCCTTAAAAAACTACAAATAGAACTACCATATGACCCAGCAATCCCACTACTGGGCATATACCCTGAGAAAACCAAAATTCAAAAAGAGTCATGTACCAAAATGTTCATTGCAGCTCTATTTACAATAGCCCGGAGATGGAAACAACCTAAGTGTCCATCATCGGATGAATGGATAAAGAAGATGTGGCACATATATACAATGGAATATTACTCAGCCATAAAAAGAAACGAAATTGAGCTATTTGTAATGAGGTGGATAGACCTAGAGTCTGTCATACAGAGTGAAGTAAGTCAGAAAGAGAAAGACAAATACCGTATGCTAACACATATATATGGAATTTAAGAAAAAAAATGTCATGAAGAACTTAGGGGTAAAGCAGGAATAAAGATGCAGACCTCCTAGAGAACGGACTTGAGGTTATGGGGAGGGGGAAGGGTGAGCTGTGACAGGGCGAGAGAGAGTCATGGGCATATACACACTAACAAACGTAGTAAGGTAGATAGCTAGTGGGAAGCAGCTGCATGGCACAGGGATATTGGCTCGGTGCTTTGTGACAGCCTGGAGGGGTGGGATAGGGAGGGTGGGAGGGAGGGAGACGCAAGAGGGAAGACATATGGGAACGTATGTTTATGTATGACTGATTCACTTTGTTATAAAGCAGAAAGTAACACACCATTGTAAAGCAATTATACCCCAATAAAGATGTTAAAAAAAAAAAAAAAAGAGAGATCAGTCTCCAAAGGGGCATTTGTATTAGATCAGGACTGTATAGGCAGAATCTTCTCATAGGAAAATTTAATAGTGTGGATGACATGTTAAATATGGTAGTTTGGGGAGTTTTCATTATCAGTGTTAATGAGTATTTTTGTTGAACACATAGATATTTGATTTTCCAAAACACAGTAAGAAAAATATATTAGTTTGTGAAAACTAGTATAGCTTAATACAACATTTGTTTCTCTCTCTTAAAAAATTTCTGTCAGAATAGTACAAAAAGTTTAAAAGATCCTATAAAGTCTGTCCTGATTTTAAAAATGAGATTTCTGCTGGAAATATGATATCTTATATTAGTTTTCTATTGCTGCTGTAACAAATGACCACAAACTTAGTGACTTAAAACAACACAACTATATGTTACAGTTCTAGATGTCAGTAGTCTGACAAAGGTTTCACTGGGCTAAAATTAAGGGGTTAATAGGCTCTGGGGAAGAATCTATTTCCTTGCCTTTTTCAGTTTCTAGAGGCTGCCAGCATTCCTTGGTTTGTACCTCCCTTCCTCCATCTTTAAGGCCAGTAAAGTTGAATCTCTGACTTTTCTTTCTATGGTCATATCTCTTTCTGACTACATCCAAGAAAGGTTCCCTGCTTTAAAGGACTCACATGATTAGAGTGGTCCCACTGGAAAATCCAGGATAATCTTTCCATCTCAGTTCCTTAACATTGGTCGCATATGCAAAGTCTCTTTTACCATGTAAAGTCTCTTTTACCATGTAAAGTAACATATTCAATTTCTAGTTCCAGGGATTAGAATACTCACATCTTGGGAGGGGTGGGTGTGAATCATTCTGCCTTTCACTTATGTTTAAAGCACTGTAGTTTATATGCATGCTTGGAAAATATTATTTATCAATGGCAGTATATAGCAGAAAAATAAAGTCTTGGTAGATCTACAGGTTTTAACTGACGTGTGTGTGTGCGTGTGCACTCATCATGGAGGGTGACATAGAATTTAACAAAGACACATGACTAATATGAATTAAATGAAAAAAAATTAATTTCCTATGATATTTTTAAGCTCATTCTCTCACTGCTTCCAACTTTGGATTATAATTGTAGGGTAACTATATCATCTAACTTAATTTTTTACCTCAAATTATTTTCATTTTTACTGCAACCCATTCATTTAGTATAATTTCTTTTCAATAACATTGATGACTGTAAACATGAAAGCCTTATTTGGTTTTATAAATGAAGCAAAACAAATATAAATAACCTATCTTACTTGAAAGGATTTTCTCTTCTTAATTGAAAACAAATGGAACCTAAGCTAAATTAATGTTTAATCTTTTATTCCAATACAAAAGTTATTAGTTAGTGCAAGTGTGTACATGGTTATAAAGAGAAGAAATAAGCAGTTGATTAACTTTGGAAAAGTCTAAGCTTGACAATTTGAAATATCAATAAGAAGAAATAAAGAATTGCATTTTAAGCAGTTCAGAATATTTTTAAATGAATTTCTCAGTATCTGCTTATGGCTGTGTGGGTTTAGTAAAGAATGAGTATATCTACTTGTGAAGGGCTCTTTATCTGATGTTTTTCTAAGGGTTTTTCTAAGAACATAAAGTGACTTCCTATTTAAATGAAACAAAGTAATGAAAAGGATTTAGCAAACCCTTGTCAAGGACAATATGTTCATGCTGTAATTCTTTTAAGAACTACCTTATTATTTGCTGTGACAAATTTCAGAAGCTAGTAAACTCTGTTTTTCACAGTTCTAACTTTATTTTTCTCTAACTGGATACATTTATATCTTGAACCCCAATATTGCCTGATGGTTAAAACTTAACCCAAATCCAAGCTATTCACTTAAATTAAAATTTAAAATGTATTAGTGAAGACTGCATATGAGTCTTCCTGCACCGTATGAGTGTATATACATTTCAGGGTCTTATGAGCATCAGGGAGAGGTGAATGATCTTTGGTTGCCTGATGCATACTAAGATCTGAGGCATCTTTCACACTCACAATTTGGACTCAACCAGACAGCTCAAAGGATATGCTTTGAATTTGTCTCAGGTCCATCTCCTTAGGAACTCTGTGCAGCTGACTATTGCTACACTACTTTCTACAATGTGCTGGGAGTTTTCCACCTCCCAGAGCTCCAGATGTGAAGGAAAGCCTATGTTTCCTCTCTTCTCAAATCCCCTACCCATCTGTGTATTTTTCACCCTGGGGATTTGTGTTCTCTTTTTAGCCTGTTTGTTTTTGAATTTATTTTTTATTGAGGTACATTGGTTTACAACATTATATTTTTACTTCTGTATATGCTACAACATGCTCACCACCAAAAAGTTAGTTTCCATGTTTCACCATACAGTCGATCTGCTTTACCCATTGCTCCCTCCCTGCCCGCCCCTTCCCCTCTGGTAATACTACTTTGTACTCCGTATCTACGTGCTTGCCTTTGCTTGGTTTGTTCACTTATTTTGTTTATTTATTTGTTTGTTTGTTTGTTTTTTCTTTTGTGGTACGTGGACCTCTCACTATTGTGGCCTCTCCTGTTGAGGAGCACAGGCTCTGGACGCGCAGGGTCAGTGGCCAGGCTCACGGGCCCAGCCACTCTGCGGCATGTGGGATCTTCCAGGACTGGGGCACGAACCCGTGTCCCCTGCATCGGCAGGCGGACTCTCAACCACTGCGCCACCAGGGAAGCCCTGTATGTTTGTTTTTTATATTCCACATATGAGTGACATCATATGGTAATCGTCTTTCCCCATCTGGCTTATTTCACTTAGCACAATGCCCTCGAGGTCCATCCAAGTTGTCCCAAATGGCAAGATTTCATTCTTTTTATGGCTGAGTAATATCCCATTGTATGCATGTATGTTTATACACACACACACACACACACACACACACACACACACACACACACACACCCCGCATCTTCATTCATTCATCTATCGATAGACACTAGGATTGTTTCCATATCTCGGCTATCGTAAATAATACTGCTAAGAACTCTTGGGTGTATATATCTTTTAAGGTGTATTGTCAAAAAGAATCAGTAAAATAATATGATTAATAAACTGTGATCAAAGCCAATACCTCAAAATGTTACAAACAACAGTCTGGGTTTATGACACAGACAAGTTGCAGAGTTGCTCTGAGAAAAGCTTTCTCTTAAGTGTGATTTTATTTTGTTAGTCTCATTTGCTGAATAATCTATCCAATTCCAGTGAAGAAGTGAGATTTTTTTCCAGTCTTAGAAGCACTTTGCCTTGATCTGACTCCAGCTGGAGTACTGGGTTCAGAGTTGTTCCATACAGCACCACAAGACAAGTTGTAAATTTCAGGAAGGCAGTTGCTAGCTAAAATAAGGTGGAGTTTTTCTACTATTAGAGCTGATTTAAGTGGAGGGAACTACGTTACAAAATATTAAATGCTCTAAGAAAATGCCCCAAATCATCTATTAAAACATTAAAGAGGGAATATTTGCACTGATTAAAAACTGGAGTAGATGAGCTCAGGCCACTTTGAATTCTAAGATTCTACTTAGTCATTCTATAAAACTTCTCATAAGAATATTTAAATGGTCTTGTGTTGATATTGATTTATCTCATCAAAGTTGGCCCAGGTACTCTTCACTTGATGGAAGCAGAGAATGAAGAATGAAAAAGAAATTTTATTTCCTGTACATCTCTAGACACCCTCACTACACAAATTCTTTATACAGTGTAATAAAATCTTCAAATGTGTGGTTCAAAGAAAACAAGTATACACAAGTCAGGAATTTAGGAAGCTTATGCTTATAATTTGAATTCGATTCTTCTGCAAATTTGTAGAATAAGCAATTAATTTTTGAGAAAGAAGAACAAAGTTAGAAAACTTGCACTACCTAATTACAAGTATTACTATAAAGTTACAACAATCAACACAGTTTTCAATTAAAACAAGAGTAGATATATAGGTCAATAGAATAAATCTAGAAATTAGCACACATACATATATATATCAAATTTATTTTTGATGAAATTGCCAAAGTAATTCAGTGAAGAAGACAGTCTAAATGGTGCCTGAACAATTAGGCATTTACACAGGAAAAAAAAAAACACTTTATTATTTATTTCACATAATAAACAGAAATTAACTTGAAATGGAACATAAACCTAAATTTATGAGCTACAACTATAAAGCTGCTAGAAGAAAGTATGAGATAAAATTTTGTGGCATATAGTTAAGCAAAGATTTCCTAGATAGGATACAAAAAGCACAAACCATAAAAGAAAAAATTGATAAATTGAATTTCATTAAAACTAAAATCTGCTCTTTATAAAACACTACTAAGAAAATGAAAAGACAAACCATAGACTGGAAGAAATATTTGCATAACACTTATGTAATAAAAAATTTGCATTTAGAATAGATAAAGCACTTTTACAACTCAACAATAAAAGACAAACAACTCAATTGAATAATGGATGAAAGATCTAAACAGACTCTTTATAACAGAAACTGCACTATTAGCAAATAAGCCCATGAAAAGGTGCTCAAAATCGTTAATATTTAGGAAAAATGCAAACTGAAATCACAATAGGTCAGCACTCCATACCTACTGAATGACAACAAACACACACAGACACACACACATACACACACACGTGCATACATAATCCCTGACTCAATTAAGTTCTAGAAAGGATTCAAAGAAAGCAGAGCTCTCGTACATTGATATAGGGGTGCAAAATGATAAAGCCCCTTGAAAAATGTTTTGAAGTATCTTATCTAGTTAAACATACAGTTATCATACAATCCACTTTCAGTATTTACCCAAGAAATATAAAAACATATCTACACACAGACTCTTAGGTGAATAATGTTTATAGTAAGTTTATTCATATTTGTCATTGTTTAAAACTATTCAAATGTCCATTACCCAGGGGATGGATAAACATACAGTGGTTTATCCATTCAATTGGAATAGTACTAATAAAAAAGTAAATGATATTGAGCTCCATGAACTGTTTGTATATTTTGGAGATTAACCCTTTGTCTGTTGCTTCATTTGCAAATATTTTCTCCCATTCTAAGGTTGTCTTTTCATCTTGTTTATGGTCTCCTTTGCTGTGCAAAAGCTTTTAAGTTTCAATAGGTCCCATTTGTTTATTTCTGTTTTTATTTCCATTTCTCTAGGAGATGGGTCAAAAAAGATCTTGCTGTGGTTTATGTCAAAGAGTATTCTTCCTATGTTTTCCTCCAAGAGTTTTATAGTGTCCAGTCTTACATTTAGGTCTTGAATCCATTTTGAGTTTATTTTTGTGTATGGTGTTAGGGAGTGTTCTAATTTCATTCTTTTACATGTAGCTGTCCAGTTTTCCCAGCACTACCAATTGAAGAGGCTGTCTTTCTCACTGTATGTTCATGCCTCCTTTGTCATAAATTAGGTGACCATATGTGTGTGGGTTTATCTCTGAGCTTTCTATCCTGTACCATTGATCTATATTTCTGTTTTTGTGCCAGTACCATATTGTCTTGATTACTGTAACTCTATAGTATAGTTTGAAGTTGAGGAGCCTGATTCCTCCAGCTCCGTTTTTCTTTCTCAAGTTTTCATTGGCTATTTGGAGTCCTTTGTGTTTCCAACAAGTTGTAAAATTTTTTGTTCTAATTCTGTGAAGAATGCCATTGGTGGTTTGATAGGGATTGCACTGAATCTGTAGATTGCTTTGGGTAGTATAGTCATTTTCACAATATTGATTCTTCCAATTCAAGAACATGGTATATTTCTCCATCTATTTATGTCATCTTTGATTTCTTTCATCAGTGTTTTATAGGTTTCTGAGTAGAGGACTTTATTTATTTATTTTTTTTGCGGTACGCGGACCTCTCACTGTTGTGGCCTCTCCCGTTGCGGAGCACAGGCTCCGGACACGCAGGCTCCGAGGCCATGGCTCATGGGCCCAGCCGCTCTGCGGCATGTGGGATCTTCCCGGACTGGGGCACAAAACCGTGTCCCCTGCACTGGCAGGCAGACTCTCAACCACTGCGCCACCAGGGAAGCCCTGAGTAGAGGACTTTTGCCTCCTTAGGTAGGTTTATTCCTAGGTATTTTATTCTTTTTGTTGTAGTGGTAAATGGGGGGTGTTTCCTGAATTTCTCTTTCTGATCTTTTGTTGTTAGTGTATAGGAACGCAAGAGATTTATGGGCATTAATTTTGTATCCTGCATCTTACCAAATTCATTGCTTAGTTCTAGCAGCTTTCTGGTGGCATCTTTAGGATTTTCTATGTATTGTATCATGTCATCTGCCAACAGTGACAGTTTTATTTATTCTTTTCCAATTGTATTTCTTTTTCTTCTCTGATTGCCGTGGCTAGGACTTCCAAAAGTATGTGGAATAAGAGTGGTGATAGTGGACATCTTTGTCTTCTTGCTGATCTTAGTGGAAATGGTTTCAGGTTTTCACCATTGAGAATGATGTTTGCTGTGGATTTGTCATATATGGCCTTTATTATGTTGAGGTAGGTTCCCTCTAAGCCCATTTTCTGGAGAGTTTTTTATCATAAATGGGTGTTGTATTTTGTCAAAAGGTTTAAGGGTGGAAGACCTAAATAGACATCTCTCCAAGGAGGACATACAGATGGCCAAGGGGCACATGAAAGGATTCTCAACATCACTAATTATTAGAGAAATGCAAATCAAAACTACAATTAGGTATCACCTCACACCAGTCAGAATGGCCAAAAACAAAAAATCTACAAACAATAAATGCTGGAGAGGGTGTGGAGAAAAGGGAACCCTCTTGTACTGTTAGGGGAATGTAAACTGATACAGCCACTGTGGAGAACAGTATGGAGGTTCCTTAAAAAACTAAAACTAGAATTACAACATGACCCAGCAATCCTACTACTGGACATATACCCTGAGAAAACCATAATTCAAAAGGACACATGTACCCCAATGTTCATTGTAGCACTATTTACAATAGCCAGGATATGGAAACAACATAAATGTCCAACGACAGATGAATAGGTAAAGAAGATGTGGAACATATATACAATGGAATATTACTCAGCCATTAAAACGAACAAAATTGGATCATTTGTAGCCATGTGGATGGACCTAGAGTCTGTCATACAGAGTGAAGTAAGCCAAAAAGAGAAAAACTAATATTGTATATTAACGCATATATGTGGAATCTAGAAAAATGGTACAGATGAACCTATTTGCAGGGCAGGAATAGAGATGCAGAAGTAGAGAACAGACATGTGGACACAGGTGGGGAAGGAAAGGGTGGGACAAACTGGGAGATTAGGATTGACATACATACACTACCATGTGTAAAATAGATAGCTAGTGGGAACATGCTATAAAGCACAGGAAGCTCAGCTCGGTGCTCTGTGATGACCTAGGTGGGTGGGATGGGGGGGTGGGAGGGAGCTCCAAGAGGAAGGGGATATACATATACATATAGCTGACTTACTTCATTATACAGCAGAAACTAACATAACATTGTAAAGCAATTATACACCAATAAATAAATAAATGAACTACTGATACTTGCAACAGCATGAATGAATTTCAGAAATTTCTGCTAAGTGAAAGAAGCCAAACAAATAAGCTGTATAGTGATGATTTCGTTTATATGACATACTAGAAAAGGCAAAATAGAGGAACAAAAATATCAAATAATGCTTGGGGTAGGGGAAGGAAAGGGAAGAAGGAAATTGACCACACTGGACATGAAAAAACTTTTTGGATTAATAGACATATTCTCCATTTTGATTGTGTTGGTGTTTCCATAATTATATATGGTTCAAAGCTCATCAACCTAAGCTCCAAAAAATAAAAATTAGAAAAAAAATAATTTTACTGTATGAAAATTATACCTCAATAAACTTGTCTTCAAAAAAGCAAGCATACAGAAGATTTATGCTATCTATACAAAAACAATAATTGATAGAAATCTTATTTTGAGTAATGATAGGCTAGAAGCAATAGACTAATATCTTTAAGTACGGAGGGGAAATACGTATCAACCTATAATTTTAATAACCGCCTAAGCTATCATTTAAGAATGGGGGTAAAATATGAACATTATTAGATAAAGAAAAATGATTACAAATAAAACCCCAAAGAGCTAACAAAGAACACGTCTTAATAAGAAGAAAATTAAATGCAAGAGAAAGGTGTCTGTTGCAAGATATACATAAACAGAACACAGAAGGTGATAACAGAAAGCAGGAAATGATATTAATATTATAAAGAGTAGAATTTTGCAATAAAAATTTAAATAAAGAAATATATCAATATTATAAATTGACGTGACATAATTTCTGATGAAAAACTGTCAAAATTGCTATACATGCCAAACACATGCAGCAGAATAAAATGAGAGTGTATTATCTCTTGCTGCATAACGATACTACCACAAATTTAGCACCTTGAAATGACACTTTTTATCTCACAGCTTCTGTGGGTCAGGAGTCTGGGCACAGATTAACTGAGTCATCTGTTTCCCAGTCTCAAAAAGCCATAATCAAGATGCTGACCAGGGATGGGTTCTCATCTGTAAGCTCAACTGAGATGAGATCACTTTCCAAGTTCATGTGGTTGTTGACAGCACTCAGTTTCCTATAGGTTGTCAGAATGAGGGCCTCACATTCTTGCCAGCTGTTGCTCTAAAGCCACCCTCAGTCTCTGGCCATAGGAGCCTTTCCAACATGGTTACTTACTTCTTCAAAGCCAGCAATGAAGTGTACCGCATTGAAAGATGGGCATTACAGTTTTATATAACATAACCAATTACAAATAATCATACACATCCTATCATCTTTGACATATTCCATAGGTTAGAAGCAAGCCACAGATCCCACCCACACTTAAGAGGAGGGGATAACACAAAGACTTGGACAACTGAAGAGAAGGATTACGTGGACCACCTTAGTGTCTGTTTGCCACAAAGAGTGAGTAGAGATACTATAAACAAGTTGATGCATCTAAATATACATTGACTAATTTGGGCGGGTTAAGTACAAAAGATAACACAACATTAAAAATGGTAGATCTATGATATATGCAAATGATTAGATTATGAATGATAAAAAGGAGATGGCAGAGGGTTGAACATGTTAAGATTCCCATATTTTTTTAGAAGTCAAAGGATATGCTGATTTATATGAGGATAACAACAAAATAGAGCAGAAAATAATATACAACTTCAAAATCATTAGAGAAAAAAAAATAATTTATTTCTGACCCATGAGCAGAATTAAAATTAAAATCAGATGCTATTTTATTGTAGTAGATTAATAGTAAAGTGAGTAAAAGTGGGATTTTGAGAAAAATATTAAAAATACTTCTAGTGGGCTTCCCTGGTGGCACAGTGGTTGAGAGTCCGCCTGCCGATGCAGGGGACACGGGTTCGTGCCTCGGTCTGGGAGGATCCCACGTGCCGCAGAGCGGCTGGGCCTGTGGGCCATGGCCGCTGAGCCTGCGCGTCCGGAGCCTGTGCTCTGCGGCGGGAGAGGCCACAGCAGTGAGAGGCCCGCGTACCGCAAAAAGAAAAAAAAAAAAAAATGCTTCTAGTGACTTTTAAAAATTATAGAATTTTAAACCTGGAAAAATTTACTACCCATAAAATTGGTCTCCTTTATCTTGCACAAAAAGAATGTCAGAGACTACAGAAGTATGATTTGCCTGAGGTCAATATAACTTTTGTAATAATTCCATTTTTTCAAATAATTTATACCATATGTTTGCTTAAAAAGAACAGTGTTTTATAACATCATATATTTCTTACTTAAAAATGTTTTTCATTTTCCACAAATTATTTTTCATTGCCAATTTGGTTTACCATTTAAATTATAAATTAAAATTTTAATTTAGCTAAAAATAGTCCTATTTTGTTTACCTGTGATTGTTGTCACAATCTATATTATCATTAAAACTGTGGAAATATACTTGATAGGCAAATGATATGTTCTCAATGCTTTCAACGTGGATAGCATTTGAAGTAGACCTCATTCTCAAAGAGGATAAAGTAGAATTTTTAAAAATCTGATTTGTGAGGTGTACAGTGTATAGACTACTGAAAGCAATGATTTGGAAAATACCCATATCAATATTCTGAGTGCAAATTTAAGAGTTATTAGAAAACCATCATATATTACCCAGTATTACCATGCTTCCAAAGATAATGAAAGGTTGCCTGAAAATTTTGACATTAGCTAGTAAAACACACAACAACAACAACAACAACAAAACTTCCAGGAACAATTAGTCCAATAAAATCCCTTTTTGTGCTTCAACTATTCAGTAATGAGATGTTCAAGTTTTAATCTTTTAAGCACAATGTTTGCTGATTCCACCTCACCCCCTTGTGAATAGGTACTGCTATTTATTCCCCATTACCAAAATAGAAAAGAAAAGCTGCCTGTAAAATTTATGTTCTCCTCAAAGACCTAAGTGTCGTGTAAGAAGGAAAACTTCAAAAATCTGGATTTGATAAGCATCTATCTGAAATAAGGAATTAAATATAAAGTACATGTATTTAAGAAAAGGCTATTTCTGATATGAGTAGTACATAGGGAGGAATCAGAAGCAATTCAATTTTTATGACAAATCTGCATGATGCTTACATATTATGGGCAATATTTAATGTCATTCCAGTTTCAAGAAAATGACATCAAAACTATCGTTGAAATGGTTGGACCTTAGAGGAGTTTCTTTAACTTTTGTGTCAATACACAACTTAATTTTTTTTATTATCTTGTTTCTGTATGGATGGGTTTTATAATATCTAAATACATTAATATTTTAATAAACCATTAGAAATACATTTATAGCAAAATTGGTAAACATCTATTATCATTAATATTATATTTATATATATATATATATATATAAAATTGGCTAATGCTTTAATGGGCTTTCGCTCCAGAAAACTTCTGATAGCACTGCTTTACTCATTAGTCGGTAAATAGCAGGAGGCAAATTATTCGTAACACATGGACCCTATTTCCAGGGCCATATCATACTTAGAAAGATACTATAACATTAATAAAAGCAATACCTTACATTTTATGGAAATTTACTGTGAAAAAAAATACTTACACACATACTTTATTTCTAATCATCTATGTTTTTAAGAACACAATACATGTTTGCTATTTTGTCAGAGGGATTTTTGGAAGACTCTAGTGGCAATGGATTCCTTGGGGATGATTACTTATTTCACTTTCTTTTCTGATTTTCCTCATCTAATTAGAAATGAAGTTACCTATATTAAAATATGTATGTGCAAACAAATTACCCTCCTTACTTTATACGTTATTTGTGTAAATCAGACTGCTTGTGGACACAGCGTGACTACAAGCTGACTAGGAATGGGGAGGAAACAGCATCCTGAGGGTGAGGAATGCCTGGTGCCATAGTCAGTTAGACAAAGCTTTGGAGTCATGCTCTTCTCTCTCCTTCAGCATGTCCAGACTGGATCATTGCCTCTTCAATTGCATCTGCAGGACAATATGACAGCAAAGCCATCCCAGCATGTATAGTGATTGGCGTCTTAACATCAGGAATTCACCAGAGCCAGTACTGGGATAAATTTTGGATTACAACAGGTCCAGAGTCATCATCCCACCCCCATCTTCCTTCATACCTTGAATGCAAGGCAAATATAAAAGGAGGGAGGAAAGAACTCAAAGAGAATGTATAGAAGAATACATTAGAATAGAAGGCAATAGAAGGCAGAGAAACAGAATTGTTGCTGACAAGGCAATAAAGAATGGTGGTCAAGCACAATTATAGCGCTCTACGCTCTTTCACCTGCAGTGACAGCATCTGCTAGGCCCTAGGCTTTGTTCCCAGCATGCAATACACACTACCAGCAAACTGAATTGATTCCATTAGAGGAATACATCCTCGAAGGCGAAACTAACATAGATCTGAGGTGTTCTCTAGTGATTAAGGAAAGATAACAAGGAGAGAGGAAGGAAAGGAGGAGAATTGAGACTGAGGAAAGAAGGGTTGGGAAAAGATAAAACAAAAGAGAAGAAAGGGAGAGAAATGCATAGATGGTGGGAAGATGAATGAACGTGGGGACAGACTGAGAGAAGGGTAGATTAATGGAGGCATAAAAAGGGAGAGACATTGAGGAGGAACAGAGAAAGTAAAGATGGAGAAAGGTCGTGATTGCATCTAAGGTGAGAATATTACTACAATTAATGTTCTCTAATAATATCTTTCTGTTCACTAAGACGTTGGGCATAAGCATATACTGTCCTCAGTTATCAGTACATGTTAAAGTATTAATTTGCTCTTCAGTAATTTTAAAAAGAATTTCTACTCAGAGAATTATATTATATACTCATATTTAAAATGTACCATTTAATTTTAGGTAAAACTTCACTTTCTGTTGAAATTCTAAAAAGTTTACATTGATGTATGATTGACTAAGTATATGTTTTTAAAAATAAATGATTTTAAATGTGAAATTAACTTTTTAAACTTCACTATTTCTGTCATTTACAAACATAGACTAAAAGTGCTTTTGACATTTGAAAGTTGTCAGATTGTCTTATCCTGTTTTTTAGATAAATGCTACTTAGTTCATAACTATTGGAGTCTACATTTAAAGTAAGTATTTATAGCATTGCACTAAACACTTTTTCTTTCTCAAACAAAAACAAGTTTTAAGTTCTAATAGGTTTCAAAGTCTAATAATATTCAATGAGAATATTGTGGCAGATTGCTTTAGAATTCCTCACATTTTTCTGTATCCAAGCCTTCTGCTTTGTCATTACTGTACAAAGTTCCTCCAACTACAAGCAGAATATGTCTCCTGTCCTTGTTAATGTTGAGTTTGACCATGTCACTTACTCTAGCCAATGGGATATGAGCAGAAGTGCCCATTTCAAGCCTATGTCTTGGAGCTATCATATGTCTCTGCCGATCACTCCTGCACATCTGTCATGGCTAGTGCACTGGTTCAAGGAAGATGAGAATCATGTGAAGTGAATCTGAAATAACCTGAAGCTTAGAATCAAATCTACCTAAACACAAACCCAACCCCAGCTGACTAGGAATTCAAAGAATTTTGTTAACTGTGATGAAGATGATCCATAAAATTTCTCCTTAATCATAAGTTGTTAAACCCATTTCCTTTAAGGTAAAGAGCAAGGGGAAGGTGGTCACTATCGTAACTTCTGTTCAAAAGGTATTTAATGCACTAGTTATAACTAGAAATAGTAGTTTATATACAATATTTTCTTAGAATTAAAAAAAACTCTATATTCATGATCACTGATTTTTTTCTTATTTTTTAATCTGTTTCTTTCTCTTTCTCACCTTTGCACCTTCATTGTATTTCCCATAATTTTGTCTATTTTATTGGAATTTTCTAAGAAATAAATTTCAAGTTATTTATTAATTTATTTTACAACTTTCCTGTATTATATTTCTTAATATTTGCTTATTTTTTACTTCTGTGTTTATAAAACTTATATGCTTAACATATAAAACAATTTTGTCAGGATAGTCCATGATCATTAATTTTGTCTGCTTACTTCTAAGTATCAAGTTTTACATTTACATAATAAATAGCATGCAATTGTGTTGTTTTATTTCTTGTTCTGAGGACTTATCAACATAGAATAGCATATAATGACATGTTTTCATGTAATAATTAATTGTTCAACACAATGCAGTATGTTTAGTTGTAAAAATATAGTACATATGGAACTAACACACCATTGTAAAGCAATTATACTCCAATAAAGATGTTAAAAATATATATAGGACACAATACTAAATATATATATATGATAGAAACATTTAAACAAACTGTGGCAATTATATCCAATTATTTTTCATTATTAATTCTGGTGAACTTAATATTTTAATTGGCTCATATTACATACATAATCACATAGAAAAACTATATTTCTTAAAGAGAATCTGAATCAAATATGACCTCTGCAAAGCACTAAAAAAGTTACATCTAGTTATAATTCTCATTTATTAGTCTAAAGTCTTAAGGGGCTGAAGATATGTTATATGATGGTGTTATAACTCGTTCCCCACTTGTGAAACACAGTGTTTGAACTGGAATAATATCTAAGATCCCTTATAACTCTAATTCTAGGTACTTATTGGAGGTAGTTAAAAATATGTCTCTAAAAAAATGTGAAAGAATTTGGTTGATCTCAAGTGGATTTTCTTAGTGTGAGCCTTTCAATCACAAAGATAGTGGATAGGGTAAGAGAGAGGAAAGAGTCTGAAGAATGAAGGTGTAAGCCATTTAGTGAGAGTTCAGCAATTCACACCAGTTTATTTTAAGAGTATGAGATGTAAGACTCAATCTTTTGTCTTCACCAAGATAAAATGACTTCATTAAAATGCCTAGTATAATTCACATAAGACAAAATCTACAGTTTTGCATTGTTTTACTTAACTATGAGGATGCAGAAAAAGCCAGAAATTCTGTTTGATTTGTCCCAGTTCTGCACCAACCTATAATTTATTGATGGAATAGTAGGCATACAGAAAGTTCATGTCCAAGGTTGATGTCTTCAATGGCTCATATATTACAAGAGAATACAGTGATGATTTCAAGCTATAACAGACGAAAGGGATATGACTAAAATAAAGAGCTTCTCTAAAGAAGTTTTTCAACTAAAATCTTTCATGTAAGATAGAATACTTCCAGAATCCAATGCCTTTGCGAGTACTATCATTTTCACTGTACAGGAATACAAATAAATTATATATTTTTTCAAGCTCTTACTACCTGTTCTGCTCAAGCAGAAAGAAAGTTTTCCAGCTTCTGAACATGACAACTATTGCCCACTGAAGCCAAACCCATTGGTTGGTGACTCTCAATTCTTATGTTTTCAAAGTGTCTTTTCTCTGAAAGTTAGAGATGGAAGCCAAGGGCAAGAGGGGAGAAAAGAATGTGGAATTAGGCTTTATAGAGATCAACATTCCTAGGGCAGGTGGCCACCTGTGGGTATGTAGGTAGGATTCTAAAAACCTTTCAATGAAATTGATAGAAAATAGAGATGCACATGATTTCATAAACTCTTTGATGCTCAGTCTATCAGAAGAAATAAAATGAAAATCTTCCACTGTGATATTTTATGCTTTCAGTGGCCTAACTTTATGACAAAATTAAAGTCATAGGAAAATATATTAAGTTAAATATAAATGGAACAGCTGGATGGAAAAATGTTTATAAATGGCTTACTGCCTTAACTCTAATAACATGAGCAGAACTAGTATAATCATGTTCAGTGGTAATATGGAACCATATGTGGTCAAGTAAAATACAGGACAAATATACAAATACATCTGCTGCTACAGATTTTTGGCCTTTTAACAATTGTAGATGGCTATTCAAATAATTCTGGAATTATCATATGCTCTCAGAATGATATGTTATCTAACTAATAGAATTCATACTGAAAATATACATATTTAAACTTTTTTCCACTTGTTATACTTAAAACAAGCTGTTTTTTCTTATTTCAAATCCTCTGATCAAATCATCCTTTTGCATAATGCATTTCTTTTCTACCTTCAGTTTAACATCAATTTTAATGCTTAATAACAAATAAGGCAAACAATACTCTCTAGCTCTACTAGAATCTTCATGGTATTTTGTGATAATTTGTGTGCTGCTGCAAAATCAAACAAAATATTCAGCAAAAATTAAAGTTTAAACAAACTGTATAAAAATAATGGAAAACAAAGCAATTTTGGAATAAAACTTATTTCAGGATATTAGTCTAAACAATTTACTTAAAATTTGAAGAATAATAATAACAAATCTCTTCAAATAAAAGACTCTAGAATTCAGAATTATACTGCTGCTATAATTCACAGGCAACATCAAAATAAATTAATTATTCAAACAATTTATTTCAATAAAAACAAAAATGTAAATGTTTGTGGCTTTTAGGTGGTTTTTGTTAACTGTGTTTGATGTTCTAACTTTGATTAAAGTTGCCAAGTATTTGAAGTAGTCACTAAAATCCCAAGACTTATAAAACATATTTTTGAAGAAAACTGTTGGGCTGGTAGAAAACAAAAAACTACTTTAATTACTTTAGTCATGCATGGCAATGTTCTCTGATATACACACATAAAACATAATACAAAAATTAAAAGTGGATTGACTAGTAAAAGCTGTAGGTTTTAACATGATCTTGGACACTAAACAAAAATGAATTCAACTTAATTTGCATCACTTATTTTATGGTGACCATTATATTTCCTCATTCTATCCCAGATGGCAGCAGCAGCTTACGAGATTACAAACCTACAACTTCTCATCTTAAATACCTGTGTTTGGGACTTCCCTGGTGGTGCAGTGGTTGGGAATCTGCCTACCAGTGCAGGGGACACAGGTTCGAGCCCTGGTCCGGGAAGATCCCACATGCCACGGAGCAACTAAGCCTGTGCATCACAACTACTGAGCCTGCGTGCCACAACTACTAAAGCCCGCATGCCTAGAGCCCGTGCTCCGCAACAAGAGAAGCCACCTTGGTGAGAAGCCTGCGCATCACTATGAAGAGTAGCCCCCGCTCACCACAACTGGAGAAGGCCCATGCGCAGCAATGAAGACCCGATGCGATGCAGCCAAAAAAAAAAAAAACCTGTGTTTCTCTGGCCATAGAAGCTAGCTCAAGTGGAGCTCAGAGCAAGCCAAAATAGTGAGTTTATGTTCTCAGGAATAACTCTCAGAAAATAAAGACACAGGAGTTAATGGATCAATACCTCAGCCTCTTTGTCCCTTGGTAGAATAATTCTGAGGTGTGTCCTACACACAGACTCAGAGGTTTCTCATAAAGGTTTATCCCAGTTGCATATCCTGATCAGGAATGCAAACTTCCATTGTCTTTCCTCCCCCCAGCCTTGACTTACCTCCCCACTTCCTATTCACCTCCTTGACATAATCTCTAGAATACATTCCTTGCACCCATCAGTATCTCTCATCCTAACACTCTCATCAGTGGTGCTTTGGGATGAGATACAAGGGAAAGGAGAAGCACTGGCATGTACTAGCTCAACCACTTGGAAGACAGAGTAATTAAAATGTTTGTATATTCCATTCTCCTTTTCAACTGCTTTTGTAAAACAAAACAATGTTCAACGTTCAGCTTCAGCAAACAGTTAACTCAAGACACACTATGAAGCCAGGAAACCTCCATGGTAGCATTTAAACATATTTATTTCTTGCAGCTAGAGCACAGATTGTACTGGCAATAAAGCTGAAAGTTTAGTTGTAAGAGTGATGAAATTACATAGGAGACATTCACAACCTAACGACTGCTTATGCTAAATTCAGGGCCTTAAAAGTGAAGTGAACGACTTATGTCCTGAGGACTAGGATAGGGATTGAATGGATTCACTTGAGCAGCTTAAACCCCTCAGATTTCCCTAATACCTCCAGGCTGGCAATAGCATCCCCTTCCCTTGCCAATGGAGACTACCTACCACCACCACCATTGCCTGGAGATAGAGGAAATGCCTCACCTGATAGAAGGCCTCGAAAGATAATGCTTGCATCAAGAGTGTCCCTTCTTCCTCTCATTATTTCCAGACCAATAACTACTGTCAGCGTTTAGCATAGCCTAAGTGGGGATCCTAGTTCAAAGAGAAATGGATTCTTAACCAAAAAGAGCTGCTGAGCCTGGCATATATCTACCAGCAGGAACCAAGAGAAGATATATAGACATGAATGTTGAGGGCGCTGAACCAACAAAGGTAAAATTCAAGGCTGGTGAGCAGAGAGTTTATTGATAAGGAATCACTCTTTGAGTCTGAGTCTAACATCTTGGCAGGACTGGTGCAATGGTTCCTTTAAGTTTAGAGATGATGACATACTGTAGAGAATGAGGTAGAGTTGGGACTGCCTTGGCAGAGTATTAAGAATGAGATCAGAGGGCTTGATAAGTGAGAATACTAGAGGGGTGTTAATTATATGAGACTAGGGAATCATTTGGGTCACTATGTTTCCAGATGGCCCAGAATACCTTTTCTTTACTAAAGTGATATCATATGCACTAGTAAGGACAGCGTCAGCAGTTCTGAGAATCTCAGTAGGACTTTCTTCCATAGACCAGGTAGAACATGCTTCCTTGGAACCATTCATTTCTTTCAATGGGGTAATAGGATTCTGGAGTAGCATAGGCCAGATAGTGGTGCTTAATTATCAGAGGCAAGGCTGACATTCTTTGAATAAAAAACAGCAAGATAAGAAAAGGCAAAGTGTTTCATGACCTACAGGCAACTGTGGCAATGGCTAATATATGGTTGTTTCCCAGGGGCAGAATGCATGCGCAGCCAATGACATATTTCCTGGCTTATAAAACTAGTGTGATCAACAGTGAGTAAGCTGAACAATGATGTCAGCTTTTACAATGGAAAACTATTATTCCTATCCTTATTTTTATATTTAAGCCTATCAATTGAAGCAGAAACCAGATGTCCTTGTGCAGGGATCCTATAATGCCACGGATAGGCTTAGCAAGAAAAACTCCAACAAGTAAATATTAGGAACTTTAAAAACTGGACAAATTTTAGATATAATAATAATTATTGTATAATAAAAGAATACTCTGGATCAATCTATATCAATAAAAAACAGGAAAGAAAAGAAGTTAGAATATTAAATAAAAGAACCTAGAGAATACCTGTATGGCTGAGGAAAGCCTGGAATAAGATGAAAAAGGTAGGGTTGAAATCATGCAGACCTTTCCATGGGATGACAAAGAGGTTTGTTGGTATTTTAAGAACAACTGGAAGGTAATCAGCAAATAAACAAATGACCCGAATTACATATTAAAATATTACTCATGGTGCTGAGAATATTTTGTACTTTTGGAACAGGGAAGATCTTCCTAAGGATAAAAAAAAACAATAAGCCCTAAATAAGGATAAAAAAAGTTTGTCTTGTTATTTTTTTAATTTCTATATTCTACAAGCTAGAGAAAATTTTAAAAATGATTGATGGAGATCAGGGACCTCTAGAAAACTAACTAAAGAGCAAGATTTATTTATCCTTCTTAGTGCACAATAGCTGTAATGAATGAGGTTCTACTACTCTTTACAAAACTTTACTCACAAAAGTTTTGATTTTGTATTTCGGTGCCTTATTTTGGGAAGATGTTTTGGCATTAACTGTCAAAATAAAAACTAAGCTTTTCACTCATTCAGTTGGTTTCAATGAATAGTCTCTAGAATTTTATTTGTTTTGGATATACCAATAAGGATTCAATTAGAGAAGCATAACTGCTATGAGTGATATAGAACTTCATGTAGATACAAAGGAATAATTATAGGATTAGACTTTAAACAATTATGGGAGCTGATGGAGTAGTCTGTGAGGCTGTTGGCTCTGGATCTAGTATGAAGCCTGAAGTGGTTACTGAACAGTTAGACTAGTAAACAGCAAGTATGGTTGGGAGAAGCGCAAAGAACCATAGTGTCCACTGGAATTTACTAGGAGTGGGATCCATGAGGACAGCAAGAACCTAAAATGAAAAACTGGAATCTGTGTTTCTTACAACCTCCAGACTTCATGCCATAATTAACCTGAAGAAGAAGCTGGCACTCTTTGCCACAGAGCTGCAGCACACTTAGCCCAGGTTTGTAGAAATTAAATTAGGAGAGCTGGTGGTAGTTCTAGAATCTTTCCCAGAGCCATTAGGTAAGCTGGCAGATCAGCGATAACATAAGCAAGATGCTAGTCATCAGATGCATAGCTCCTTGCTTCATTCTTGTCTTCCAAATCTTGCACAAGAAAAGGGAACCTGGAAACACCGTTCCAGATTAGCTAAGCAGACACAGCACAAAGCCGCTACAATGATCATTTGTTTTTATTGTTTCTGTTTTGGTGTGTTGTTTTTTTTTGCTGGGGCGGGGCGGGGGTGGTGTTGGAGAAGGAAATTGCTGACCATTTTCCAATTCCCCTGACAGCATGTATTGCCTTCCCTTGGCATAGAGTCTCTATCCAAGCTAAGCCAATCAAATGCTCCCTTAAATGAATCTTTAGCACAGGGGGAAAAAAAGTGTTGGGGGTTTATTTAGTTTTGTTAAAATTTCTTTCTAATACATTCCTGTTCTAGTTCCTGCTCTGGAATTGCACTGATTACTGCTTTTCCTCCAAGCAGCTGATTGGCTTTATGGGCCTTCAGTAAACTTCTAATAAATTCCCTTTTACTTATTGGAGCCATAGTAGTTTCTATTGATTGAAAATAAAAAATCTTTAATAAATACAAGCTCACATGTACACAACTATGAAAGCACAAGAATATGCATTAATTTCAGTACAGTTTATAATAGTAGACAACATATATACCTAATAATAGAATGATTAAATATACTACACATATATTTAAGAATATATATTAGTTTTTTATATATATATATATATATATATATATATATGTATTAGCAAACACACTGTCTATGTGAAATACAAAAACATGCATTTATTTCTCCTTCACAGGTATGAGTCTGCCTGTATGAGGAAAATCTCCGTTTTAGTCGGAGGATCTGTGGGTTGTTGAGATTCACTTCAGCTGTGGATCTGTTCCGTGTGAGTCATACTGGGATAAGTCAAAAGAGGAAGTGGCTCCCTAGGGTTTGCTCTCGTCATCACATTGGCAATAATTTACTGGAGTGAGCCCTACCACAAAAACACTTTTCAAGACTCTGCTCTTATGCATTAACATCCCAATGGCCAAAGCGAATTACATGGTCAAGAGACAAGAAAGTACATTTCATTCACCAGGAGGCCAGAGCAAGGTTTGCAAGCCTAAAATACTATTAGAGGAGAGTTAAGAATTAAGAATAATAGGGCTTCCCTGGTGGCGCAGTGGTTGAGAGTCCACCTGCCAATGCAGGGGACACGGGTTTGTGCCCCGGTCCAGGAGGATCCCACATGCCGCGGAGCGGCTGGGCCCATGAGCCACGGCTGCTGAGCCTGCGCGTCCGGAGCCTGTACTCCGCAACGGTAGAGGCCACAACAGTGAGAGGCCCGTGTACCAAAAAAAAAAAAAAAAGAAGAAGAAAAAAAAAAGAATAATAATTCATCTAGAGAACACACTTGAGGATATGGGGAGTGGGAAGGGTAAGCTGTGACAAAGTGAGAGAGTGGCATGGACATATACACACTACCAAACGTAAAATAGACAGCTAGTGGGAAGCAGCTGCATAGTACAGGGAGATCAGCTCGGTGCTTTGTGACCACCTAGAGGGGTGGGATAGGGAGGGTGGGAGGGAGGGAGACGCAAGAGGGAAGAGATATGGTGACATATGTATAGGTATAACTGATTCACTTTGTTATAAAGCAGAAACTGACACACCACTGTAAAGCAATTATACTCCAATAAAGATGTTTAAAAAAAAGGAAAAAGAATTCAAAAAAAAAAAGAATAATAATTCAGTCTAGCAGAGACTACAATGAAGTTTTTAAAAGTATAAAGTGTATTTACATATGCTGTCAGAGAAAGATCTCAAGGGTATGTAAAATGAAAGAAACAAGGTTCAGAAATACATGAATAAATTTATGTAATATGTGTATATATTTCCTTTCAGAATTATATAGAAATATATACAAAATATGCATAGTTCTGTAAGTATGCCCCCTGACTGTAATTAGCTGTTACCTCTGCTGAGGACACAGGAGGGATTAGTGCTGCTTTGAAGGGGAGTTTAATTACATCCTTTGGTATTTGATTTGTACAAGTACAATTTTATAAGTGACTCTAAAAGTTTTTAAATACAATGTCTCAAAAGGTACCCTTCAAATAGACTCTACTCTACTCTTATTTAACTAAGTCACAATGTCAATCAAGTGAGAACTGAGAGAAAATCATTACTCCGAAATCCTCAAGCTATCTCGGTCCAAAATCACATTTATTAACTTGTGGCTCCCAAGAAACATTCTCTTGGTGGCCATATTCCTAGGCCCTAGAACAAACAAGCTCAGTCATCTTACTCATTGAGCCTTTTCATATATTCCCTATTTTCTCCTTATATAATATTTCTCATTTTACTCTTAATCCAGTTCCTAATTGTCATTCATCTGGATTTAAAAGGAAAAAAGAAAAATCCTTAACTGGATAGTTCATCCGCCTCTGCTCAGGCAAATGCTTTTTTTTTTTTTTTTTTTTTGCGGTACGCAGGCCTCTCAGTGTTGTGGCCTCTCCCGTTCGGAGCACAGGCTCCAGACGCGCAGGCTCCGGGCGCGCAGGCTCCGGGCGCGCAGGCTCCGGGCGCGCAGGCTCAGTGGCCATGGCTCACGGGCCCAGCCGCTCCGCGGCATGTGGGATCTTCCCGGACCGGGGCACGAACCCGTGTCCCCTGCATCGGCAGGCGGACTCTCAACCACTGCGCCACCAGGGAAGCCCCTGGCAAATGCTTTAAGAACAATCATTTAATAATGTCAGATCATGACTGGAAGAAAAACACAATATGGCAAACATTCATTTCTTCTATGTTATGCCTTTTTAAAATCAAATCTAATGGCTTAGTATTCAAACTGGTTAAAATTTGGTAGCTACATCTCTTTTCTACAAATTCGGTAATTATGCCTATTTTGTGCAAATCTGTTAAATAGACTCCTCTGCTCTTCTGCTCCTTAGCATACCCTCCTTTTTAACCAGGTTTTTTTTTTTTTTCTTATTGATGCATGAATATATCATGTGCCTTGCTTTAGGTTAGGGTCCTTTTTGCAAATTTGCTCTTTTTCCTTTCATGTAACCCAAACCATCTTTTAAGGCTCAAATTACGTTTTATTTGTTCCAAGAGACACTCCCGAATTCCAATGGTGTTGTGCTCTGTGGAGTGCAATTTGAGATTTGCCCTGCAATAAGATGCTAGTCTTTGCTCTCAAATAAATTATAAACTCACTGCAAGTAAGAATCATGATTAAACCTCATCTATATTCCTCATGACGGTTTGAACAATGCTAAGTACTTAGTATATGCTTGATAAGATGTTATGGATCATCAATGGTCATACTAATCATTTACCCTCTATTAAACAAGGATTCAAGTTGTAAATTGCCCCTTTGATGTTTTCTTGGGAAAACATATTTATATTCATGCAATGGACCAAACATCTGTAAATCATTCTCTTATCGTAAATCAACGTTGCTGCCATTCATTCAATATAAGTTAAGCTACAATAAAAAGAATTCCTAATGAAAAAACCAAATAAGTTGTTTTATATTCCTGACAAAAGAACAATTCCCTAGATTTCCAATAGCAAACAACTATTAAAGAAAGAAAAGATTTAGTGTAAAAGAAATCAATGCAATTTGTAAAATTTATGCAAGTCCTAATTATATGTTTCCTCTCTGAGAACTCTTCAACAAAGGGAATAAACTCAGAAATATTTCTAGATTTATTGTGTTTATGTGAGTTATATGTCAAATTATTCAACTGTATTCTTCCTTGGAAGAATTAATTAATATTTTTAAAGATTCTCTTCTTTAGAAATGTTAAACATATTAGATAATCCAGGTTATTTTCAAATATGCCTGTTTCTGAAGAATTGTTTTCCCTTTTCTCACTTGCAGAGCACTCTTTGTGGAAACAATTCACTTAAATTTCTAAACCTTTTCTACCTGACTCTGCTTATTTCCTTTCACTGACTTTGCACTGTTGTTATTATTGAAGTTATCCTTTGCAGGATTGTTTTGTCTGTCTTACTTCATTCTCCTTGAATCAAATTCACATTTTCTTCCCAGATATTTATCTGTCATTCTAGTTAAATTCCTTGAGAGTGAACTAATCTATTTTGGTTTTAGTTTATATGATCTCTCCAGCAAATTGCAGTACTATTTATAGAAAAACAAGATAGTTGCAAACACCTTGCATTTTTTCCACAGGAACATACTCTGAGTATTGCTTTAGAGATAACTGCAAATGTGACCCAGCTGTTACCCATGTTTTCACTCCATCTCACATGTCATGAAATAATGAACAATTTATTAGACATGCTTTCTTCTCCCAGTGATAGCATTAGTGAGAATGCCCCAAAATGTATAAAACAATACTGTCTTCACATTTAGCAACAATGACATGAAAATCATAAAGGAAAGATTAATCATGCACCTAAAAATGTATACCTAGCCAGAAAGTCATATGTACTTTTCTAATGGAGTATTCTGGAAAAAAGGAGAATACTATTTGATAATAATTCTGGGTTACCTTGGAAATGAAAAGACCGTTTTATTCATGATTATCAGTCTATGGCAACTGTTGTATAAAGGTGAAAAGCAACCTGACAGATTCAGGCTGCCTCACAGCGTGTGGGCCCATTGGTGTAGCCTAACTTAACAAACCTGGATCAGGTCCTCAACTTTGTCAGCCTGGAAAGTCAATTTCACTTTTTCATCCAGGGGTATCTAGATACTATGAAACAAAACTATGCTAACAAAAACTGGTTTCTCTGGTCTTTTCTCCATTCTTCATGATCCAGTTACATTAACCTTCTCGTTGTTTACAAATGCCTAAGCACTTGTGATCCTGAGCCTTTTCTCATGCTGTTCCTTCTGTCTAAAATATCTCTCCCCATTTTTTCTGCTGAACAGACGCTTACTCGTACTTAAAAACCCAGCCCAAAATGTGAACCACTCTGAAATATTTTCCTTCTTCAGAAAGAGATATCCTCCCTATACTTGATTCTTCCCCAAAATGGTATCCATTACTTATTTACCATGTTGGATCATAATAGAGACTTGCTTCTGATACATGGCCTGGATATGTTCATTTATAAATAGAGTCTTATTATATTTACATTTTAACAATTAGAACAATAATTTTTCAATGACTTGAATTCTTTTCTCCTGTACTTAGCACACCAGTCTTTCTGGTATCAAGGTTCTGGCATATCAAATTAATTATCACGAGCATGCTTGGGCATTATGATCTATTGGGACTGGCACTAGATATGGGTAAGGCCCATAAAGGTCTACACAGAGTACCTAAAATGATTAATGATCAACCTGTAGAAATATTTACTGTATATTATTTGTAATGCAAAGGCGACAATCTGCTATTGGTCCATATGTCTCCAATACAGTAAATAACATAATCTATTGCTCTTCAGTGGAAATTTCTGCAATGACAGAAATGTTCTATCAGTGCTATCATAGCCACTAACTATATGTAGCTATTGAATACTTGATATGTGTCTAGTGCAACTAAACCAAATTTTCAATTTCATTTAATTTTAATTGATTTAAATCAAAATTTAAAAAGTCACATGTGGTTAGTAGCTAAAAAAGTGGACAGCAAAATCTACAGATTCCACCTAATGTAGGTAATAACACAGGATAATACTAATTTGATACAAAATATCATATCTTCTCAAAAATATATTTTGTAAAACGAGGCATCATCAGTAGATGTGTAAAAGCAGGGATCCAAGTAAAATGATAAACCCTGATATTTACAGAAGTGAGAGTGCAAATCATTTAGCAACTACTGAATGTGAGTTATGTGTTAATCATCATATTGGGTAAGATATATGAAATACAGTATTTAAAAATACATATGAATAGCAATAGGGTCTTTTAGTTTGAGGCGTTCTCAATCTAAAAGAGAATAATTCTTTAGAAACAAATGCTGATTTTGAGGTTTTCTATATACTTATACACTATCCCCAATTTCTGTCAGAGTTCTTTGTTAATTTCTGTCCTGAATTTTTCCGTTAGGAGATTCTTTTCATTATATGGTTATTAAAGAAAATTATTTGGAGAAAAAAACCCTCAGATTGTACACACTAGTAAAGTAACAAAATTATTATTAGGAAGGAAGTCCTGAATTGTATCATAAATGCTAACAGAAGAAGAAAGTGATTGTTCCCTTGCTAGTGTTACTACATCTGAACACTTTAGATTGTATGATCTTTTTGAGATACCAGAGAAGATCACGTAGAATAACTTAATGGTTAATTCTCTGACAGTGGATCTAAATGTTTAGAATTTTTAAAAATTTTCTCTGGAACATAACGTATGGATATATCTGAGTAATTGGGTATGTTCTAAATTATGTAAAAATTGTTTAAAGAACAAAATACATATTGTTAATGTTTTAATTTATGTATAACAGAAACAGGCATAACAATTTCAATAAATACTGTTTATTTAACTTTAAAAATCCAGAGTAAATACTTTTCTATATAATTACACATTTATAAGCTTCCTTTGATGAAAGTATATGCATTTGCGTATTTGGATCTTTTTTCTAATTCTATTTTATAGTCTGCTAGATAAATCCTCTTATTCATTTGTTTCGGTAGAGCTTAAATAAAGGTCATTTAACCTGGCTCACCTTTCTTATCCTCCTGTGCTTTCCCATAATCCCTACTTCCATTGTAAAAGGATCATAGCTTCCTTCTCAATATTACCTTTTCAGTATGAGAAGAAATGTTAACATTTCATTAAACAAACCTGAGCCTATTAGACTTTAATTCACACTCTCTTGTGTTTTATTTTGTTTTTGTGTGTGTGAAAATTATTGAGTTTTCTTGTAAGCTTCAAACAATGTTACTGAACTTTCTGGCTGTCAATTATTTGGTAATTTTGATATACAACTAATACAGAGCATAAATGTTAAAGTTTGATATTATGGTGGAAAGTTCTTCCAAAGGCAATGTTTTTAATATAATAAACTGAGATCTTTAAGTCATGCCTTCATCCCCTGTTGAATGCTCTGACTTCCTTTACAAGGCTAATTCTTGGTTAAATTGTTTTGCCAATATATAAAAGTTGTGTTGTTAACTTTTAAATATAATGTCCACAGGACACAATAAATAATTAAGTCAATTTTTTTTCATTTTCATATAAGAAAGCAACATAATGCATTTTATTTGTGATACCTATAATGAGTTTCTTACTTGCTATTGTTGCAAGAACAAATACATGCTCTTACTCGTTGTTACAGAGACCAATATATATGTGCAACTTCATTCGTTGAGATAATTTATTCACCATCCACAGTGTGTGCAATACTGCAATGAACTCTAATGAGGAATTTAAGCCAGACCAGAAAAAGTCACTATACCCCATCTCCTCACTCTTTACATTCAATTTCTGACTCTGGCCTACTGGTTCTAGGCTGTTCTCACCATGAGAAAAAATTCTTTTAGTTGAACTGTATAACAAATTCCCATGGGGTCAGAACTTTACTCAAATAAAAACTATCAGTGTCTGCTCACTCTATCGTTCTCTCTCAGTCCTTGAATGCTGTCTAGTTCCAACTTTCCTGAATGCCAAATCTTGCCCAGATGTCTTGTTATTTAGCTAAGGAGGTTGACATCAGACAATCCACTCTCATCTACCCTATAGTCATCCATTCCTCATCTTTGCTAACAGACCCCTGGTTTGTTCACTCTCCTCTAAATAGCCATGTCCTTCAGGGATAAATAATATCCCCAGAGAAAGAAATATGAATCGTCTAAGCAAAACATAGTTGGAACTTTTATCAAGCTCAGCATACAGGATAGCTGTGGTCAATGATACACACAGAGAAGACTTTTTAGGCTGCTTCCTTTTTAAATGCTTTTGCTAATTATTGGATGAATGTGTGATCCTTGGAGCTGCTAAAGGAATCTTTTGATTCTAAGTAGCTAAAGTTAACATGCTGAGCATGAAAGAACAGAAAGTTGGGGGAAAACCTGTCATTTATGATTTTGTTAAGCTTATGAATTATGTGAATTAATACATTTTCCTTTATGTTTAATGAATATTTAATTGGCTTTAGTTTTATGGAGACAACACCACTCTGATTTATACAAGTACCCACTTGTTGTACATTCATTCTTATTTTTAGCGGATGTGTGCCCTGAATATCCTGTCTAGGAATTCATCCACTTGCCAACATAGAATGTAGACAATCTGAACCAAATACCTCTGAATTTGCTTTGTGTTTCATAAACAGTACCTCTACTAGAAATTGCCTATCAGAGTATTAAAATACTGACTAAGGAACTGTCCACATTTAAAGACATTTTAAAGTATTTCCAAATAAAATAAGGCAAGTTACCAATAGCTCTAAAGCTAGCACTGTCTTGAGTATCTCAGAACAATGCATAACCACCTTTAAATTCAGATAAGTTTCTCTTTACCTACATCCTACATACTCTAACATTGCGTACATTTTCTTTCAATCTTAACACGAATGGCTACTCTTTAATCCCACATACATTAGCTGTTATAGACCTACTATATTATAATGAAAGATCTAAAATAAATCCTATTTGTTTATGACTACATCAATTTATATATTCTAGGAAGAAAATTAAGAAAGTCAGTGAGTCTAAAAATGATTTACTAAGTATATTCAAAAGCACAGAAAATGTCTTAGGCTTGAAACATTTAATAGCTAAAATTTCCCAATATGTGAAACATCTGGCACAGTGATTGCCCTTCATGACTCTGTATTCAAGCGTTGGTTAAAGATTTTACTGTTGTATTTACTGCACATGTGTGAGCTCACAACTGGAAATTCCAATTCAGAAGATGGAGCTTCGGTATCTGGATTCTAAAAATGCTTCTTAGGTAATTCTGATGTGCACTTCATTTGAAGACTACCTAGTAAGCCCGTATGAACACTGAGGAATACTCTATGAGCCAGCAGTGCTGAGTATCAAAAATAACTATTCAGAATTAACAGAAAGGGGAACAATGATATTCTCTAACTAGGTTCCTGAAACTGAATTCAGGGAAACTAGTTGTGACATTTTCTTGCTTAATTGTTGTGGTTTGTTTCTTTTATAAATGATATGTACATTTCCGTTTGTTAGGTATAATACATCTCATTGTTCTTTGTTCTTTGTTTCTTGGGAAAGAAATGATTGAAAATATCCACTAATAAAAGCCATAGTGTCCTAGGACCAAATATATATGCATTTATTTATATTTATATTTATACATTTTTTCTGCTAGCCCTATTGGCTGCAGGTTTGTTCTTGATTTTTTGTTGTTGTTGCTCAGTTTTTGGTCAGGGTAACAATTAAACAAATAATTAGAGTATAATAGGTAACTTATATTTGGGGTTTAATTAAAATGACAGAGAGGTGGAAGTGTCTATGTTATATCCACATCTTTAGAAAAGAAAACATTATCTCAGAAATAGACCTTCAAGAGGATCCAGCCAACACCCTGTCTTATAACAATCTATGCTGCTAGGTGGAGAAGTGGCCCCATGTGGTGTCCAGGTGGCTGGTAATGCTTGCCAAAAGAACAGTGTTGTTCAGTCATTTTTAAAATATACCAAAAGTTTCTTTAATAAATTAACTCGAGGAATATTTCCTCAAAATAGTGAGAAAAACAGAAAAGTAAGTTCAATACCTAAGCTTATAATTACAAACAATGCTAAATACAATGAAGAAAAAACACAAAATGATGAGCTTACTATAGAAAACTTAATCTAGTCAGAAGAAGGCATTGTCTGGGAAAGCTTTCTATCAGGAACGGATATTTCAGCTGTGATCTGACGGATGAATAAGAGATAAGTAGGTGAAGATAGGGGGTAGAGAGTAGATTAAGAGCATCTAAAGGCAACAGATGAACCAGTTTGCAGGGCAGAAATTGAGACACAGATGTAGAGAACAAACGTATGGACACCAAGGGGGGAAAGTGGTGGGGGTGGTGGTGTGATGAATTGGGAGATTGGGATTGACATATATACACTAATATGTATAAAATGGATAACTAATAAGAAACTGCTGTATAAAAAAAATAAATAAAATTCAAAAATTCAAAAAAAAGAATGTTTGGGAAAGACATCTTTAAAATGTAACATTCATATTCAATATCAGAGAAATAAATATGCTGTATGTACAGATTTAATAAAAAAAATAAAGGCAACAGAAAGTGCAAAGGTTCTGAGGTAGCAAGGAGTGTTATATATTTGAGAATATGAAGTATTGAGGGGAAAACAAAAATATTAGAGATAGAGAAATGGAGATGAATTTTGAAAACTGTTTATTCCAACACTTTTTGGAACTCATATTGGCTGAGAGAAGCATTTGGACAGGGAGAGGAGTAGATTTGAGGAGACCAGATTGTAAGCTATTGTAGCATGAACTATGGTATTAACAAAGGAGAGACAACATACAACTTAAAATTGACAGTCTATTCAGACTTGATGTGAGGTAAAGGAGAAGGTTTCTTCCTTCTGTAATTAGATAAATGTGTGTGTCATTCAGTGAGATAGTGAAGACAGGAAAAGGACCATATTTGGAAGAAAACCTTTTTGAACACATTTGTTTTTGAGAGACTTTTGAAATATCCAAGTGGAAATGTCAGGCCAACTTTTGGATACACATGTTTATGATTCAGAAAAGTCAAAGATCTGGCCAGGACTGGTATATCAAGAGTAAGTGAGGAAATGGTATGAGTGACATTGATAGAGTGCCTCGAAGAGGTCTTAGGATCAAGACTTGATGCAAAATCAAAACTTAGTAAAAGGAAGTTTGTAAAGGAAAAAAGTTATTATTTAAGGAGACTTAAATATTCTACATGCTGAATCCAAAACAGATTATTATATGGTTAACCTAAGCAAAATTGCCAACAGATTGTCAAAATATTTATTCATAAATAAAAGGTGGATGTGGTATCAAATACCAGTATTTCTTTACTGCATTATTGGTAACTATGAGTAAGAAGTTGGCTACAATCTATTTCCATTATTCTTGTCAGTTCCACTAATACTTTTCCCAAATTGAAATACCTAATCTGTTTCTTTGCCCTGTACATGTCCATGTCTGCCTATGTCAGATGGTAACTTCTTTTTACCAGAGACGATATATTGATAGAAGAAAAATATCATTCTACATGTCTTCAAATGCTCTAAATTCAATCTTCAAAGTAAGATTTTCCCTTTACTACAGAAGTTTTTCCAATGATACTTTTATTGCTTTAGCTATTTCTATTCCAATGTGCAAATTCACAAATTTATGAAATACTGTAAATTCTGGAGGTGTGATTCTCCATCTATGTCTTCTATTTGAAAGAGACTATGAATATCACTCTAAAAATATCTTGCACCCAATGCCTACTAAAGTTTCGTTGATTTTAGGTGGGTACAAGTTTATTGTCTAGATTAAACATTATTGAAAGAGACTTCCTCATTATTCAGAACCTTCTCTCTCTGCGCAAATATTGAATAATTACGTTGTACACCTGAAACTAATATAATATCATACGTCAATTATATGTCAATTAAAAAAAAATCAGCATTCTGATTGCTTTTTTCTCATAGTACCAAATGACTCTTAAGTTCAGGAACTGGAGTTTAATCTCCTATTTGCTGTTCCACAGACTGTGAGATGTTTTTCTATGTGAGTAGAACAATATGTGGCATATAGTCAGTGCTGAATAACTGTTTGAGAAGTGAATGAATAAACATTTTTCAGGCATTTTAG
Source organism: Orcinus orca (assembly GCF_937001465.1). Taxonomy (NCBI): domain Eukaryota; kingdom Metazoa; phylum Chordata; class Mammalia; order Artiodactyla; family Delphinidae; genus Orcinus; species Orcinus orca. The sequence goes on from NC_064565.1 coordinate 80,404,411, forward strand.
AGTTAGCTGTTGCATTACTGCCACCATCATGAGTTGTGGGTAAAAGTACAGAAACTGCAGTGTACCATGAGAACAGGATTTATCTGAATACATGTCAATTAGCACAAGGACTTTTAGACTGCACCCACTCTAAAGTGTGTGCAAAATGAAATCATACAACTTTGTGAGTCTGTTTTTGGTTATTGTGAGCCCTAAGAGAGGCTATTAGAGATTTTATAACAAAGAAAAACTACTCCTCCCACTGTTTCTTCACAAAAGATAAACCTTTATCCATTACCCCAGTAAATCTAGATGTTAAACTTTCTTTTTCTTCTAGTACAGTTGATTTTCATTATTCACATTAGTTATGTTCTGTAAAATTGCCATAAACACTGAATTAGCTAATCTGAACCATTGTTCCTAGGATAAATATAGGGTTAGTTTTGCAACCTACTGGTTACAATATTTTTTCAACCAAACAATACACAACCTGGTTTCATGTGAATTTCTGTTTAAAGCACCTTATCTAACATATATTGTTGATTCACTAACAATGAACTCACAGTCAGTAACACTAATAACACATGTCTGAATGAAGCCTACCTAACACATGAATTTTCTCTGAAGGCATATCACAGCCTTCTTACACTTAGGAACACTAGTCTGAACCTCAACAATACTGTTGGGGACCATCTTAAACAGCGAATTATCAACAAAAAGCACAAAAATGCCCCAAACATTAAAGGTCACACTAAAAAGATCAACACAAAAAGGACATGTGTTTATAATAAGAGGGACGAAACAAGAAGTCAGTGTCACTTGGTGCTTTGCTCCACCTCAGCTGGGAACATGTACATCAGCCAACTCAACTTTTCTGCTGCTCTACACATCTGCCCATGTCCGCAAGTGACCTCAAAGGAGCCATGAGTATTGATTTTAAGGTTACAAATAAATGTCAACAAGCAAGCCAATTTGCAAATACAGAACTCACAAATAATGGGATCTACTGTATTTCAGTGGATCATAAAAGATGTACCTCCTTTAAAACATTTATTGGTGGTCATATTCAAAGATAGGAAGACAGTGACTAATGAGTTACTTCTCTTGTAGTAATGAAAGAAAATATTTATTAAAAATGGCAAAGTAAAACCCCAAGTAGAACTTAATTGTATGTTGACTCTCAGTAGCTTTATATCAAATTGAGTAAAAATCAATCACGACTTTATGGTTTTCCTGAAATAGTAAATGTAAGGCAAAGAAAAATTGCTGATTCTCTCCCAATCAGTTACTACCAACTAAATAACTTCTGGTTTCTGCCTTTTATCTGGCCTTATTTCCCAATATTTAAGTATTAAATTACAATGTTTCTAATTTTTTAAGAAATATGTTTGTTCGATATGTTACTAGAAAACATATTGTCCCTTTTGCATGTATTTAAATATCAAGCACAATATTGAATCCTATTGAATCTGGAAGGATGTTTTACAGTCAGCTGATCCTAGGTTACATATTACACATATGGAAACTGGGGTCAGGAAAAGTTAAGTGATGAACATTTCCACATAGAACTTTTAAAATTAATGGCTAAATTGTACAATTCGTATAGAAACACAAAAGACCCCAAATAACCAAAGCAATCTTGGGAAAGAAAAATGGAGTTGGAGGAATCGGGCTCCCCGACTTCAAACTATACTACAAAGCTACAGTAATCAAGACAGTATGGTACTGGCACAAAAACAGAAATACAGATCAATGGTACAGGATAGAATGCCCAGAGATAAACCCAAGCACACATGGGTACCTAATTTATGACAAAGGAGGCAAGAACGTACAATGACAAAAAGACAGCCTCTTCAATAAGTGGTGCTGGGAAAACTGGACAGCTACATGTAAAACAATGAGATTAGAACATTACCTAACACCATACACAAAAATAAACTCCGAATAGATTAAAGATTTAAATGTAAGACCAGACACTATAAAACTCTTAGAGGAAAACATATGAAAAACACTCTGACATAAAAAGCAGCAAGATCTTTTTTGACCCACCTCCTAGAGTAACGGAAATAAAAACAAAATATTAAAAAATGGGACTTAATTAAACTTAAAAGCTTTTACACAGCAAAGGAAACCATAAACAAGAAAACAAGACAACCCTCAGAATGGGAGAAAATATTTTCAAATAAAATAACAGACAAAGGATTAATCTCCAAAATATATAAGCAGGTCATGCAGCTCAATATCAAAAAAACAAACAATCCAGGTAAAAAGTGGCAGAAGACCTAAATAGACATTTCACCAAGGAAGGCATACAGATGGCCAAGAGACAAATGAAAAGATGTTCAACATCACTAATTATTAGAGAAATGCAAATCAGAACTACAATGAGCTATCACCTCACACCGGTCAGAATGGCCATCATCAAATAATCTACAAACAATAAATGCTGGAAAGGGTGTGGTAAAAAGGGAACCCTCCTGCACTGTTGGTTAGAATGTAAATTGATATGACAACTATGGAAAACAGTATGGAGTTTCCTTAAAAAGCTAAAAATAGAACTATCATATGACTGAGCAATCCCACTACTGGGCATATACCCTGAGAAAACCATAATTCAAAAAGAGACATGTACCACAATGTTCACTGCAGCACTATTTACAATAGCCAGGACATGGAACCAACCTAAATGTCCATCGACAGATGAATGGGTAAAGAAGGTGTGGCACATATATACAATGGAATATTACTCAGCCATAAAAAGAAATGAAATTGAGTTATTTGTAGTGAAGTGGATGAACCTAGAGTCTGTCATACAGAGTGAAGTAAGTCAGAAAGAGAAAAACAAATACCGTATGCTAACACATATATATGGAATCTAAAAAAAAAAAAAAAATGGTACTGATGAACTTAGTTGCAGGGCAGGAATAAAGATGTAGACATAGAGAATAGATTTGAGGACATGGGGTTGGGGGGAAAGCTGGGGCAAAGTGAGAGTAGCATCGATATATATACACCACCTTATGTAACATAGCTAGCGGGAGGCAGCAGCACAGGGAGATCAGCTCGGTGCTTTGTGGTGACCTAGAGGGGTGGGATAGGGAGGGTGGGAGGGAGGCTCATGAGAGAGGGGATATGGGGACATATGCATGCATATGGCTGATTCACTTTATTGTACAACAGAAACCAACACAGTATTGTGAAGCAATTATATTCCAATAAAGGTCTATTAAAAATAAATAAAATTGGAGCTTCCCTGGTGGCGCAGTGGTTGGGGGACCGCCTGCCAATGCAGGGGACACGGGTTCGTGCCCCAGTCTGGAAGGATCCCATGTGCCGCGGAGCAGCTGGGACTGCGAGCCACGGCCGCTGAGCCTGTGTGTCCGGAGCCTGTGCTCCGCAACGGGAGAGGCCACAGCAGTGAGAGGCCCGCATACCGCAAAAAAAAAATAAATAAACAAACAAATAAATAAAATCAATGGCTAGATTAAATTTGTGGTTAGCATGAGAATATCTTATTTACACTGATTATTTTTCTATTTTTTTATAGAATACAGTAAATTACCCTTGGTTTAGAAACAGTGTCCAGATAATTAAGAAGCCAGAAGCAGCTCTAAACCTATCACTCAGCTTGTAGAGGTACACTATGACTCAAATAATCCCCGTGATATTCTTTCTTGTTCCCAGGTTCTCCACCTGACATTTCTGCTTTTTTTCTTTTCAATGCACATTTTTCTCAGTCTTGTATTTTTTTTTTTTTTTGCGGTACGCAGGCCTCTTAATGTTGTGGCTTCTCCCATTGCAGAGCACAGGCTCCGGACGCGCAGGCTCAGTGGTCATGGCTCACTGGCCTAGCCGCTCCGCGGCATGTGGGATCTTCCTGGACTGGGGCACGAACCGTGTTCCCTGCATCGGCAGGCGGACTCTCAACCACTGCGCCACCAGGGAAGCCCTCAGTCTTGTATTTTTAATGCAGAGCTTTTGCTTTGAAAAAGCACAGACTGGAACAAAGCAAGTTGATACTCCCTAAAAGATTGGATGTGAAAAATAATCATGGGTGACTGCTTGGTTTACCTTGAAAATACGCTGAGAATAGAGTTCTACTTTCTGTTCATTATTAGTTGCAAGGTGACTCTGAAATAAATACAGGTCTGTTACTTTCTCATACCGTCTGGTGGTGTTGCAAAGAAGTTTTTTGAACTTCTGATGCACAGTACTAAGTTGCAGGCACATAGGAGTTATATAAAATATTTGTTAAATGATTGTTAAATGGCTGAATGGTGGCACTGATTTAAAGAACTTGAAGTACTTTTATAGGCACATCTGGTTTTTCCTTCTCCATCAGCTTTTTAATTCATATTAATTACTTGAGCCACAACCTACCCAAATTAGCAGAACATCCAGTTTCCCATTTGGTGGGGGTGGGGGGGGGGTGCTAAAACTAAATAATGTTGGAGTTTTCATCAGCCTAAATCCAAATCTGTTTCCAAACACTACCAAAAAATTTGCTTAGAGTGCCTTAATTATCTAAATGTGGACACGAATTTTAAGCTGTCCTTGCATTTTTCACTGGCACAGAGATCACATTTAAAACTAGTGTTACTCTTTTTGATATGTACCTATTCCTCAATAAAGGAATTATTTCCTCAGAGAGTAGTTAGTGAGGAATGTGATGCCACTCCCTTGTTTGGCTAGGAGTTTTGTTTGATTGGCATTTCAAGTGAGAGCTCTCTAGTTTATATATTCACGCCCAGCCATCACTCCTAAATATACCCTTGAGTGGGGATGTCTGAACTAGCCCAGAGGAAGACTCTGGTGTCAGCCATATGCTGGGACAAAACCAGCCCTCCAGTGATGCTCGTCAGACCTTGATACTAAGTTGACAACAGCAGCCAGACTCTCCTTTCCTTCATGATGAGTTTCCTATTGAAGACTTGGACACATTTACAGCCAGACAATTTATGATCATCTCTAGTTATCAGAGAGATCATAAAAACACTGAGCCTCAAAAGGTAAAGAAGTAAATTCTATTTTCTTGCCTTCTAAGAAAAGTCCTTTGTATCAATAAAAAAAAATAATTTAAAAGACCATCACAAATCATAAAAGATCTATCACAAAAGATCCCTAGGGCAATGGGATGGATTGCTTTTAGATTTAGATAACAACTAGGAACATTCAAAATTACTCTTTAAATAAAAGGGATCTGTCCTCTGGATGACTTGCTGTGTCCATCTGACAGAAAAACTGTAGGAAACATTTAAGTGGCAATCTCTTGAAGTCCTGCCTACCTCGATGTCCTGCTTCATAAATATTATTTAAAAGTCAACTACTGGGCTTCCCTCGTGGTGCAGTGGTTGAGAGTCTGCCTGCCGATGCAGGGGACACGGGTTCGTGCCCCAGTCCAGGAAGATCCCACATGCCGCAGAGCGGCTGGGCCCGTGAGCCATGGCCGCTGAGCCTGCGCTCTGCAATGGGAGAGGCCACAACAGTGAGAGGCCTGCGTACCGCAAAAAAAAAAAAAAAAAAAAAAAAGTCAACTACTATACATGCAATGACACAGGTCCTAAGTTATTCCAAATCTGATTTTTCTTCACAATATTCCCTCCTATTCTTCTCTTCTGTATTTTTCCTATCTTCACCCTAGACTGAGTCCTCATCAGCCTGTATCAAAATTTGTTGCTAATATTTCCATTGTTTCATGGTTAAAAAAACATTTTCACATATGTTACCTCACCATAATCTTCACCACTAAATTGAGAAAACAAAAACAATGACACTGAAAATGTTTCTACTCCTACACAAAATCTGCACACCTAACTATATGTGCAGCAACATACTCTAATCTTATTTATAAAATTTCTAAAACCA